>NC_084669.1:1852500-2017500 GCF_028389875.1 Rhea pennata | reverse complement strand
GATTTGAATATTGGTATAATGCGGAACAAGAAGTGCTCTACACCAAACAGTTGGAGCGTTGGTAACCAGGTCTCCACACACGCTACAGGCACATATTTCTTTTTAAAAGAGCAATATTTTGCTTTCTACAATTACCGCCTAGTGCTTTTCAGGCGATTTTGGCCACGGCGTTTAAGGGAGAAGAAAACCCCGTCAGCTGAGAACGCGGGCAAGCGCTGCGTTGGAAGAACCACCGAGGAAAGCACGTTTGCTTCGGGCTGCCGGAGCAGCCGCCGGCGCCCGCCCGCCCTGGCTCCCGCCGCTCTTGGGAAGCGGCGGGAAGGAGGCGACGAAAATAAAAAGAAACTTAAATGCGCTGCCATCCGGCACGAAGCCGTTCGTCGCGGCGCCGGTTCCAGGGCCGCGCTGGCTGCACATATACTTTTATTAAACGCGCTCACAAATTTGTGAAGGATTAATTTTAAAACAGCTGTTTGCAAAAGGAAATATATGTTTTTGAGCTGCCGTGCAGTACAAGACAGTTGTTAAAAGTCTGGCGAGAATGTAGTTTTATGACATTATTTAATATTGTGTCCAAAGATGCCTTCGATGCACTGAACAGATTTCTCTCTCCCCCTCCCAACCCTGCAAACCAAAGCTCAGGAGTAAACGCTCTTCTTTATGCAAAATGCGTATGTATATAAAACTCTTAGGTATAGTATTAACATATTTAAATTATCATAAAAATAAATGGTGCACCAAAACCTTCCCTGTTTTTTTCCTCCCTTAAAAAACAGTTATGGATATTATTCTCAGAGAAACATCTTATGTGTGGGCATGCTAAGAATTCATGATTTCATTGCACAGCAGAGAATATGCGAGTTTTATGTGTGATTCACAAAGAAAATTAGGTGTGAAAGTGGGATAAGTACTGGGATGTACAGCAGATAGCTACCTCCAAGGCAAGATTTACATACAGATATTTGTATTGTGTTATGGAACCTACTTATTGTAACCATAAAAATTATTTGTACATCGATTTCCATGGAGTCAAATTTTAAATACATAAAAGGTAGTTAATTCTTCCAAACGAGTTAAAAAAAAAAATACCAAGGAGGCAAGACGCAGCAGAGAACATAGGAACAGCCTAATCACATGATTCAGCAAATGGTAGCCACAATTTTACAGCAAATTGAAACTCAGAATCTGCGTTAAGAGCACTGTACAGCGTGGAGCCAATGTAATCAGCCATCACTGCCCGAAAAACACATTTTACATATTGCTATCCAATCTGTAGAAATGATTTTGTTAAGAAACAGAGGGGAAAGCAAACAAAATAATAAAATGAGATGAAATGCTCAATTATAGCACATTTTTATCATTGCGCTTTAGAGGTGCGAGAAATCCAGAAGTTACTCAAATTGAGACAGATGGCAGAAAAATGGGATCCACAAAATACTAACTTTAACAACGTTCAATCGAAACAATTCTAACAAAAACGGGTTTCTGTCTTCTTTTACAATCTTCGTGGACTTTTCCCCGTATTAATAGTTATTAATAATCACACTTGGGTCTCATGCACTTCTTGACATTCTCGGACAGCAAATCACATTTAATTGGAGGGGAAACCGGGGAAACTGAGGGCTGGGTAGATTAACTATTTTGCCCAAGGTCACAAACAAGTCGATTTATCGTTGGGAACAGAAATTAGACCCAGGCTCTATCATGGGAGCACCACTATCGAACAGCAGCAGATGCATAGCAGGGGGGTTGGACTAGATGATCTCCAGAGGTCCCTTCCGACCTTACTGATTCTCTGAGTGCGATAGCCGAGGCACCCAAGAGCGCTGGCAGCACCCCTTCGCATGGGTGGGAAGTTGCAGAAAATACTAGTATCTATTTTAGAACCAGAGCCAGAAACACAGTCACCTTTAGAAGGTCAAAGAAATCCCACAGCTCTTAACTAACCCTGTTTTTAGAACACGAGCAATTTCTAAGTTACAATAAACTCCTCTCTGGCTTGGACTACCCGGGTTGCAACATGGACTGAAGCCGGGCATCGCCCTCGCGTTGACATGTGGCTCAGAAGAGCCGGCGGGCTCCAGCCCACGTTCAACCTGCTCACGGCAGCGCGACTCCAACGCCCGACACAGGGAAACCAAGGAGGAACCTTTCCCCTATTCAAACCAGGGCAGGGATTTCTGTTCTTTGCCCAGAACTCAACTCTACTCAGATTTACCCGTATAAAGACCTGGATGTTTTCCCTGTCTCCAAAGACCAGATGACCCTTATTCAGCTCTCCACCACCTGACCGCTTTCACCCCTAATTACGCTGATCAGCCGCACGACCACGACCACCACCAGCAAGGTGCTGCCCTAGACCTGGCTCTTCAGCGCATCCATTAACGTGGCCCCTGATGGCTCTACCATCTACGCGGGGCGCTCTACGAGTTTTCTTCTTAAGGCAGCTTTTACTGGAAACCAGCAAGCCTCCTTCAAACGCTGCTTGTTGTTGTTGATATACCCCTCTTATTCTCAACCACAGCTGAATACTAGTAAAATAATTCAGACTCCAGACATCACTTTCTAAAAGACTTGCATCAATAATTCTACTCACTGTGAATAAAGTATCTATCTACTCACTTTTATAGTAGGCTTAAAAAAGAAAAATCTACTCAAGAGTATTAGCAAAAACACTGTCAGATGGTACCTTATGTGAAAATGTATCTATTGATATTATCACTGTACTGTTCAGTTAAAAAAAATCATAACAAGTATATTTACCTATTGTGTATAATTTTATCAGAAAACCTAATAAAAAAGATAGTAGAGAAGCAAAGTTAGCTATTAGATAATGGTCCTTGCTGCCAAAAGCCATAATCTGACACAGATTGAGCCTGGTACAGTAGTCAATTAATGGCTCAGTGCTCATACAATAATGACCTACTAACCTGACGGTGTGTTGCTCTCACATTTTGCAGTCCCCGGGGATGCTACTGTCACTGTGTTATCTATTGCCTGCTTCCCTATCAAAGAAAATAAGCAGAGCTGAAATGTATGTACGCATCAAGCTCTGTAGTTCATTGCACACCAACCCCAGCAACTGGAGGAACAATAGATTTATAAGTTTATCCTACATTAAACCAAACATGCCTGACTGCACTGTAAATTACTAAATAATAAACCAGGTGGTGTAAGATCCTGACTTGGACAGAATATAAAAATCTATCAACCTGTAAAATACAATAACCATAAACGTGCTATGTAGCTGATGGCTCAGGTAAACCATCCACCTCCAGCAAAAGAGGTTTTCCTGGAGTAAATTGCAACAAAAGGTTTACTAAATTTAGGTCTTGAGCACTTCTTCATTTTATGCAATGCCATCAATAGGAGAAATATAATTGAGCTAAAAACAGTGGCAAATGTGTTTGTTTTGTTTACATTTCTTTGTCTCTAATGGAGCTATTTCATGGTAATGTGCTATGTTTCCTAGCATATTGCCACAGGCATTTAGTCTGATCTCTAAAGAGAAGATGAACTACTGCGTAAGGGCATACTTCTTCAGTATTCAAACCTAACATTCAAATTAGATTGAAGTAGTACGGTAGGTAGCAAATGGAGAAAGCCGAAAGGTCGGGGCACTTGCTTCCTTTCAGTGGACTAAATCTTGATTTAAAATAAACCCACAGAAACTGCATTAGTGAAATAAAATATTTTGCATGCCACCGTGCACACCATTAGTCCCACCCCAAATTACATCCGAGATTTTTAGTAAGTGCTACCTTTGCTACCGAAATTAATTGCTATGAATCACAAAAAGCATTATATCAAGACATTCAAAAACTATTCAATAAATTATAACTCCAAAATCTACAATACTAATTAACTCCATTTTAGGAGCTTTTCAATAAGCAAAGCAGGTTAAATTTATATGATTTGCAAACAGTGTTTACATTCATAGAGGGACAACTAATTGCTGCACGGCTTGACATCATTACAGGAAAATGCTGGGGGATGCAGACAGTTTAATTAGGGGTGGTTTTAAGTTCACAATGTGACTGGTATCATAGTGCTTTACTAACGTGCTTATATAGGATGATCATGCTGTAACACGATTACATTTTTCCATTCTGTACGCTTTCTCTTTAAAACAAAAAATATAATTTTTGCATAAAGAGGCAAGCTGACACGGTATATATTTCCCTCTCAATTTTATTCACTTGCTTTACCGACCATAAAAAAAAAAATGTTCCTTAACTTAATAAAGTGTATACTCAGTTGCAGATGCATGTGCTTTGCTGATACGTGAGCAAAACACACACAGATTGTGTGTTCAACCTCTCCCAAGTTTTCTCCTCTAATGCGAGGCACCATAAACTCCCAGGGAAATTAATGGGGCCTCAGCACTCCATAAACTGAGCTTGCCGTGTTCCCGGATTGAACCTCTCATCTCACGACACCCCTGCCCCGCACGGCGGCTTGACTCCAGTCTTGCAAAGTCCCTCTCCCTTTCACGGAGAAGTTTGACCCATTTGGGGAAACCAGGGAACCCCTCATGTCTGCTAGCTAGGGGGCTGGGGAGTTTTTTAATACTGTGCTGTTGCTCTAGTATTATTATGACTTTAAGCTGCTGGTGAGCACGTGAGCACCTAGCTGGCAAGCATTTAGGTGTCTCCCTACCTAGGTGGGCCTGGAGGAGCCGTATCTCTGCCTAGGTCCCTGAGGTCACCATCATCACCGGGGATTCTCCTCCTGACATTGCAGGGAGCCACCCCCCCCCCCCAAAAAAAAAAAAGAAAAAAAAAAAAAAACATAAACCCTACACTGAAACAGCAGCCCTATTATTAGGAAGTACTTTCTCCGCACATTTTTCATGCTGGTTTGTACATATACATGCCATTTCTGACTAAAAGCGCATAACTGAGGCAACAAGACGACAACTGCCCGTGCTGGAACCTGGCCCAGACCCGGGCCAGCACACCCACTGCTGCGACGAGCGCGGGGGATCTCTGCAAGGCACAGGCTTGCTTCAGAAATACTCAGAAGGTTGTGCATGAACGCGACAGTAAGAGGTTTCTTCCCTCCTTCCCAACTCATTTATTTACTTATTCATACGGCTTCTCTCCACTGAACGACTGCACCTCTCCAGGTAGGAGCTCCGTGTCTAACAGCGGCAGCACTGGGCATTTGCTGTTTGTGTGGGAGAGGTTGCATCTACTCACTGCTTCTACGTTCAGAAGTTTTACAAACAAAAAATCACCGGAAAATGGCCATCTGAAGAGCCTGCAAACTTTTACTTTCCATTTACTTGCATTAAATGTAGTTTCATACACATAGGAGCTTAGCCTTCAAAAACACGGCGAGCTCTGTAAACATACCACAAGCCAGTATTTGTAGAAGTTATTTTCCTCAAACACAACTTTTTCTGCACTAGTTAGAGATTTAAATAGTTTTGGGGCAATACACTTTTGATACGTAACTTCATGTTACAACAACTGGCAATAGTAAGCTGTTACGGTCTATTTATCTTTATTTAATTATTTTTATGCACCCATCACTGTAGCATCTGGATTCATTACAAAGATTAAATGTAACAATGCATTAAATTAAACTAGCTATAGTGGAAAATACGAACTGCATCCCCATAACCACCCCAGCCCCTACAACAGCAGCAACGGTCCTTCAACATTCAGCAGAAGCCCAACACCGAGGCACATGGCCAAACCAAAAAGGCGCAATTTGCTGCATGCGCCTAGAATCGAACACCCAAAAGTCAGAGATATCAAGCATCCAGGAGCCCCTTCAGAGCCACCTATCCCTAATCCTGTATTTTTATTTAGGCTAAGGAGCTATGGAGATGAAGAATGCATGGAAAGACATAGCTCAGACACTATGTTTAGGAAAACAGGACTATAACTATTTTGCGCCGTTCTTTAAGCCTGATATGACACCACTGCAGTCACTCCCCTCCCTGTTTTTTCCTTAAGAGGAGTAAAAGAAAGACTGGCCCTTGTTATTATGGAATTGTAGAGACATTATTTCACCACAGTAGGAGCTCCATGTGGTCCCAAGAAGCTTATGATCTCACCTTCAAAGCAGGAGCACAAACAGTAAAGGAAGGAGGAAGAGAAAATAAAATCACTTAATTACCTAGGTCTTCAGTGCACATCCTGAATTTTTCTGATGTTTCTAAAACCTCTGTTTAAAAAAAAAAAAAAAAGCCACCAATTCTTGCACAATCCAATTATCAGCCTTTACCTTATTGTTACAGACATCACATTAGAAGTAGCTCCTAAAGAAATAAAAAGCAGCAGAGTATAAAATACATACGAGTTCAGCCAGTGAGGAGTTTCACGTGTAACAGACTACTTGGAGAATGGGTTTGAAGTGTGCACGGCACCAAAACGAAGAGCAGTGTGGCACGGTGAGCAATCTAAAAGCAGTTAAGAGGTAAATTTTGTTTCTCTTTGTATACTACTCTATTTATTGATTTTGCATCCTACACTTTTAAGAAAATGCTGAGATCATTATGTGTCTTTTAATAGATTTTGACTCCGGAGACAAACATGTTGAGAGCTGTCATCACCAAGATGCCTGCTGTCATCGTGCCATCTTCTTAACCTAACGTAAGGAAATTCATATTTAGTGAACAAGGAAATTACTTTGGGTATGTATCATTCAAATCCTTAAGGATTATTGGCTAATTAGGAGCACAGTAATGTAAATTTGCCTTGTGTCAGGTTCTCAGGAACAGTAAAATAACATAATTAAGCAGTGAGCAAAGTGGATCATTTAAGCTACTCTTCACTGACAAATGTATATGATGTCTAAATATACCATGGGCTTCTAACCTGGCACCTAATGAGAACTGACTCTACGCGCTGGCACATCTGAAGCCACGGTTTGAGAGGATGAGGTACGCCAGGCTAGAGTAAACAGCTGCAACCAGTCGTTGCTCAGGAGAACGAGATGTTTCCAGAGCTGCGTGCGGGCCGTTTGGGAGAGGCGCCGCTGGGCTGCGCTGCTGGGGCTCGCGGGCAGCTGCAGACCCCAGGTGCCTCCTGGCGCGTGCCGCTGCAGGCCTGCGTTTTGTTAATTCTCAGTCTTTACTGATTTTGCTCACCCTCTGTTTTCTGTTAGAGGATGATGCTGCGCGAGGCACAGCACCGGAGCCGCGCGCTACTCGGTGCACGACTCCTTTGCAGGTTTTCCACCTCGTTTGGACAGTCCGATCCAAGGTGGGCAACCACAAGGCGCTCGGATGTGGGAGCAACAGCAAGAGGAGAACGCAGGCGGCGGAGAGCAGCTTCCAGAGGGGACACGGTCCTCAGCACGGCCCAGCACCGCTCTCCTGCTTGGAGAAAAAGTTATCACCGGACTTTGAACAAAACCTGTGCTGCCTCGCAGGACCCGCAGGACATCGTCATTCCCAGCGCCCACCTGCGGACACGGGCGGAGGTCTCCTCCGAACCGAAGCATGCCAACAAGAAGCCCTGCCTTCCTGCTCTTTATCATCTAATTTCTGAGGTTCCTGGGTGTGAATCTGCTTCCAGCAAAGGTTGATGTCAACATTACCATGGCCCACGCACGTTGCTAAGCAACATTCGTACGGCGCTCCGCGACGTCTGCTCAACGCTCGTCCCTCTACTTTCGTCTCTGAAGTGCAATGCAACGTTCGCTGCACTTGGGAAACGGCTGCAGGTTGAAGACACCCTCGTAACCAGCCCCGCGCGCTGGCACGGTCAGCGCAGGACAGGCCAGCCTCGGTGCCACCGGCTGGTGGGTCTCCCCTTGATGCCCGGCCACGGCGCTCCTGGTAGAAAACGCCCAGGTGGTGGTCACCCACAGACGACAACCACTTTACAAACAGCTGGGGCCATCTTCACCAAAAACACCTCCAGAAAAAATGGCAATAGTGGAAACTGCCAGTTTACAAACCAGAGTTTCCAGTTCTTCTGGTTTTTCCATTGCTACGTGATCCGTCTGTCTGTATGCTCTGGCCCTCTCTCTCTCCACCTGCAGACCTACACATGATGCACTTTCATCCCAAAGTTCATGCTACTTATTTTTTGCGAATGATCCTTACTATATCCATCCATCCATATACATAGCACAAAACAATCATATCCCACATCTAGTTTAATGTGAACTCTCTCACAACGTGAATATTTTTCGCACTACAAAATGACGTTATTTCCAGCGCTCCATCTCGTGTCACGCAAACCTGCCGAGGGCACGTCACGGGGAAAAGCTGGCAGAAGCAGCTTACGCCGTCAGCCCCTCTCAGCATCATCAGATTCAAAAATAATCTGGAACATCAGAGGCAGTTCATTGCCACTTAAGCAGGTATCAACAGGACTGCAGCCGTGATGACATGGTTTAACGCACGCTTTGCTAATAGTGTTGTCCTAATTCAAGTCTGATAGGTGCCAGGACTCAAACCTCCAAAAAAACGTGCAAGTCCTAAACATCATACCTCCGCTAGCTTCACATAACTCTTGCAATTAGAAGCGTTAAAACTTACCATTACTGAGCCTGCAAAGGCATAATTTACTTTTTGTTTCCATACCAGAGTTTGCAATTACATCCAATAAGCCATTTACAACTGTCTTCTAATCAATGAGATAATACATAAAATAAGTGTTTCAGAGCAATTAAATCCTTTTTCTACCATTAACTAAAAAAAGGTTATTTTGCAGCCTCTTTGTGCTGAAATGTAACAGTACAAATATAGTGCTTTGTTATCAGTTTAAAAATTGAAACCTCCCTGCATCTTTTTTCCTTCTGGATTCAAGCGAAGTAAAATTGCCTTTCATGACAAATGCTTGCAAATTATCAAAGACTTTTTCAAACACTCTGAGTATAGTAGCAAATGTGTTGCTTGCAAAGTAATTGGAGTTTCTATCTAAATTATTCTTGGATAAATTAGAAGTGCCAAATATAAGTCAATTTATTGGTAAGAATTTTATCATATTTTGTAATAAAGGACAACTAAAAAACACGCCACAAAATCCTTGGAAATATTTTCAAATAGAGATAGAGGGCTCTCGATCTTCTATGATACTCATTAAAAAATAAGTTTAATAGGACGATTAGGAAAAAATTGTCAAGTAAGCAGAGAAAAAAAAATACTTCTCATATTTATCAGTGTATCACAGAATTAGTTCTTTCCTCCTTTAGAGTTAACAGGCAACTCATTGGACTCGTCATCATCAATAAAGATTTTGGTTTTACAGACACTAGCTTTTAAATATGAGTTTTCATGCAAAAAGGAAAATAATTTTGTAGCTGAAGCATCCACTCTCCTCCCTGGCTCCTAATTCAACTGCTGAGAAAGAGCAGTTGTCACCCCAACATGAAGTCATTTTTAGCCCTCTGTGTCTAATCGCAGAGAGAGTCAGTAAAATAAATCAGTGAGGAGTAAAAGTAAAATCTGCAATAACCCGATACTACTGCCTCATCCTCCCACATCTCAGGACATAAAACTTACTGTCAAAAGAACTCACAGCATGAGAATTAATCAAGGAACTCTTAAAATACTCCAAGCACCTACCTTCTGATGACTAATTTGCCTTTCCTATTGCAAACTACTAATTTTTTATCTCAATCGATATGTACAAATATACCTCCCCATCAATCACCGGGGGCAAGGACAAACTTCCACTATTTATGCAACACCGGCTACAGGAGGGAACAAAAAATCGACTGCAGCCGACCCGGGGATGGCCGTGGCAGCAGAGGAGGGCGCGAGCCGGGGCCGGAGGGACTAAGCCCGAGCAGCGGCTGGCCCCTGGGGACGCCCGAGGACACCATCGAGGCCTGGCCGGAGCCGCAAAGCTCAGGCAGCGATAGGGACGGCGTGAAGGCATGGGAGCGGAAATCCGGAGGCACAGCAGGAGTGAAAGGGCCAAAGATGATCCCTTTGGCCAAACACGACCAAGTGACCGTAAAACTAAAGTGACCAACAGCCAACAAAGGCCCAAAGAAGCTCAGAAAAATTTGGAAAAGCGGAAGGGCAAAAGCGTCTGAAACGTAAGAATATTGCCCAGAATCACTCTGGGGAGTGGGGAGAAGTCTGGAAAATTCAAACACTGCTCAGATCAAACTAGAGATTCCCAGAAGCACCAATGAAGATCTGCAGAGACATTCCCCACCCAGCTGAACACATTAACACCCCAGAAGGACTGAGGAGGAATCTGTGAGGTTTCCAAAGCCGGGCTGACACCAGGATCAGCAGTACGTGCACATGAACACCCGCACATCCCACGTGTCCTGCTACCTTCTACCAGCTGCGAGACTCTGCCAAAAGCTCGTGGACACTATGGCAAAGTTCTCCCCAGTTCCTGCATCCCTCTACTCGCATCTGGGCTGTCTCTCGTGCTCCCACCTCCTACCGCAGGAAGCTCGCTATTTCATCTCTAGTGCATGAAGACCTCCCCCCCTCTTGCTTGTCAAGAAGTAAGATCACAGCAGCCAGACAGTCTAATATTTCAGGAAATTAAGTGCAGTGGAGAAGCACCAAGAAGTCACAGAAAAAAACGGCAGCCCAAAGCACTGGAAACAGATCTAAGCACCAGTCTAACACCCCTTTTGGCACGATCTTTTCAATTAATCACGCCAAGGCAAGATATATTTTGAAGCTCTCCAAAAAAAAAAAAAAAAAAGAGAGAAAGAAAAGAAAAAGAAAAGAAAAAAACAGAAAAAAACATATATATATATATACACACACACACACACAGTAGATATAAAAGAAATGTCTATGGCCCCCCCAAAAAAAAATAAGTGTCGAGGATCTGATTTGGTAAAGGACTTCAGGTAAGCTTAATTTTAAGGACAAAGTTAGGGGTCAGGGATTTTAGTAGGATGACACGTGTGAGAGTCACATTATTAAAGATATAGATGTGACTAATTATCTTGATGAAATATGGTCCAATTTGTTAATTTAAACTAGTAAAGTTGTAAATCATGTTAAGCATTATGGCACTGCTTCTGAGCAAACTTGATTTTATATAAAATGAAAAATTTAATTTCAAATTGAAGACATTTATCCTCCTCCTCCTAAAAACATTGGCACATGTTTTTCCCCCCTCCAGAAAGCACATGCAGCACAACACAAAAATGACAAAAGAATTTTAAAAGAATAAATATTATCCTCAGTGAGGCACGACACAGATGTACATATACAGATCTATATAAGTTTCAAAACAAAAGATGTATTTCCATAAATCAGTTCAGTTCATTAAATCCAGGCTAAGAATTTAACATCAGAGATAAGTTTTCATGTATTTACAAAAAAAAAAAAAAAAAAAAAAAAAAAAAGATTCTGAATTTGACTCCTGTCCACTAGCCAGAACAGCTTTATTAAGGCAAGGAAATTATTGGGATTTACTTCGAAAGGCCACACAAGGTGTATTATCAGAATAACCTCCTTATAAAGAACAGAAACAAAACCAATCGCAATTCAGGTTATATAACTGATTATTATACCCAGCATCGCTAATGTACAAACATACACGTAGCAAAACGGAGCTCCGAAGCCTAGTCTTCTCAAGTTAAAGATCTGAATAAAAGGGACAAAGAAAATACATGCAGAGTCCCCCAAAATTATAACGGCATAACAACCGCTTCCTATTTGGAATTATCATCAGACACCGCAGGGTAAAAGAAAATATGAGATTAAGCTGTTCCCGGCCCGCGTCCTGCCACGGGGGCCAGGAGGGCCGGGCTCAAATTCTTGTTCGCAGCCACGATATCCGACAGTACCGCGTCTTAAGATCGCGGGGCTATGCTGAATATTAATTTCTCTCCGCGCTTACAAAACGACTAACTCAATCAGTGAATTTATTGAAGACATATTTAAGAAGGGGTATTTATGGATTAGGCACAGATTTTAGAAATGAAAGGGGAGACAATCTAACAAATCTATCAGGAATAAGATCAACAACTTAAAGTTTAAACCAATCATCTTGAGTATATATTTGAACTTGGATATGCAGATGTGGTGCACAAGTCCCAATGGTTCAGCAATACACTCGAAGGATCAACAGCCCTATAGACAGCTAAATTACTCGGAAAGCCAGGGAATTTATCAAACATGAATTTCAAAGTGGATTCTAGCCTGCAGGAAAAAATGGAAGTGCCCATTAATGTACATACAAAATAAATGTTGTCTGCAAGCTCATTCAACTATTTATTTTTGACACAGAACTGGCTAAAGATTTTTAATTTACATAAAAAGGTACAAAGACTGTAACCCCTTTGATGGAAGAGATGGGAATAAATACCATGCAAAAGTGTTTTTGTTTGCTTTTTAAAAAAGCGCTAACAACCTTACAGGTACAACACAAAGGAATCATTTACGCTCCTTCACATCTATTAGTGCATTATTTATAACTAACTCCAATTTGAGAATGTTAACATTAAATATGTTTCTCACATGTAGAGGAAATTCTTACAAACTGATCATATATTATGGATGAAAATTGTAACAGCTACACTGAAACTAGTTAAAGCCGACGTGTTTGAATTGAATGAACACTGAAGTAGGCAGCAGCCCTCGCTAAGTTAGGTTATAAGCTAGGCAGTACCTAAGTATTTACTTTACTGACCAAACCAAGATAAACTCATATATTGCTGACAGATCGTTTATCAAAAAAAATTGGTTTTAATAATGAAGTATTTCACAGTCACGATTATGCACACAAACAAGAATCACCCACAGGCCTCTCGGACCCAAAACCCTGCTTTGGCGGTATTGAAGGAAGAGCTGATCGTCATCCTAATCGGAACACTGTAAAGGCAAATTAGAGCTGCGTTATGTAAATCTACATATTTTATTTAGAAATATGAAATCATATTCCATCCCCAAATGAAATATCTTGATAGATTTTTGCATAAATCTTCCTAACAAATTTAGGATGTGCATTAGTGCCCAACACAAAATTGACACTGCCCTGAAGAAAGTATCTCTCCTTCAAGAGAAGCTCATTAACTGTGTTGTAATTTGTGGGATTTACACCTTCAAATTTGTAACTTGGGGAGTGGTTTTTCCTCACTTTTTTTTTTTTTTTTTTTTTAATCTCAGACTACAGGAACCAAGCAGCCAAGCTGCCATGTCAGTCCCTAGGCTTTTACTAAGGTGTAAATCAAGACTTTAATTCTCGTAGCATCACTGAAAAGCCTGAAAAAAGTGCTAACGTTTTCAGAACTGGAGCACAAATTAGGAGATATTTATTATTTGACTTGTGACTGACAATGTTGTGCTTCATAAAAACGGAGTTAGCATTTTTTATTCAAATCAGAAATGCTCCTGCCTTTCAAAACCTGATGTAAAGAAGTGCCTGCAGACCACGCACCTTTCATTCACCGCCCCCAAGTTTACCCGTCTTCCAGATCTGACTTGTGAATAAAGAGCACTTTACAAAACAGTATTTCAACATTAACAAGTTGCTGAAATACTCTGTTATTTTTAATAATTTGGCAATAATACAAATGACGTTGCATATTAAAGCACGTCAGTACGACGCAAGCGGGCAAGGTTTGGAGAAGCCCAGGCTGGAGTGAAGTTGCCTCAGCACTACCCCTCTGACACAGAACCTGACGCTCCTGGACATTAACTGCAGATGACATCATAGAGTGGATGTACATTTTTTATTATTATTTATTTACATTTAAGCACTAAACAACTCCAGTTCTGGAATGTGTGCTGCTAAATGGCAGCCCTATTCTGCCACTGTGCTGAAACAGAGTAAAAATAGTATCAAGGAGATGAATTATAGCAGCAATTCTAGAAAATGAGCCATACGCAAAGATCTGCATGGCGCATGCAGACCACTTTACAAGCATCACAAACTGCAACCACCCCCATGCAAGAAAGATGATATCAGAATTAAAAACAAAAAAATCCACAGCGAACTCTCCTGATTTATTCAATTTTCTCACAATCGGATGTTGCTCGCACGTTGAAGTTTTCAACATATTGGAAGACATTTCTATATAGGACCTGAGACTAAACAAATATGTGCAATGTATTATAAAAAAGCATTTTTTTTTCTTAACAAAGCCCATATGAACTTCACAGGTAAATCAAAATTGAATGCAACATGCTTTGTATGATTAACTCAAAAGTTATATTCCAAACAATAAACTAATATTAACCTTGCGTGATCATTAATAATGCAAATTCTCGCTAGTTCACAAATGCAGCAGATAGTTAACTGAAGGCTCACCTTTTTGAAATATTCAGAGCACAGAGTTTCAGTGTTCCTGTCATTCAAGATCCAAAGTAATAAAGGGACCACTCCAGACTCTTCTCAAATTTGAGCCCCATCACTGCTCTGTTAGACTCACGACGTGCTGGTAGAAGCGCTGAGGAATGCAATGGTACCCCTGAAGCAAGCACCCTTATCCTTTCTGATCACAGGACCTCTTACTTCAGAGAGGTCACATCTCAGTGAAGGCTTCACCACTGGCCACACGCTTCTGAGAAGGGTCTCCAAGAAACAGTAGAAAACTTCCAATTGTAGTCAGAGCCGTAAAAACAGACGGGAATAAAGAGGGGTCTTAAAATTTGGCCGGACACCTTTAATGGAGAGTACATTGAGAGCTGATGCATTTGAGGGTCCCCCAGCCCTCACAAAACCCCTCTGCCTCTCCAGAGGGAATCACAAGCAGTGAGACCTACAGAGAGCAAGGTGGGGTGGGCCAGCCCCAAGATTAACCACGCGTGGCCGGGGATTAGGCAGGAGCTTGCAGCTCCCCGGCTGCTGATCCAGCACGTGGCTTGGGGTAAGCCACTTGCACTTTTTGGCGTTCCAGTTTTTCCCATCTGCAAAGTGGAAATAATAACACATTTCCAGGACTAATAGCTCAAAAGTCCATATGAAGTTATGTATATGTAGATCACTTCACACCCAATCTCATAGTCTATAGGCTTAAAAAAAAAGATTTGTTTCCTAAGCAGCACTGCAGGATTGAACTGATGAGGAATATCAATATCATCATATATCAACTTTGCACGCGACTGCTATAATGTATGACTCAAGAGCTCAGAGGTCTTTCGCTCGCACCCCCCCCCCCAAAAAAAAAGCAGTTCTTACCCCTAAACACTTGGGATTAAGGGTCTCCAAGACCAAAGTTCACAGTGAGCAGAAGCAGCAGGAGAAGGACTAGAACGAGCAGTGTTGCTAACTCCGCTGAGACTGGATAACAACCCTTATTGCTAATGGCCTGGGCCAGCCTTGGTGGCGTGATTTTAAATGACAAATTCCATATCGTGTCAGCAAACCACAAAGACAACCACTACTCCTGGCTTAGCAGAGCGGGTGAGCGTTCACCAACGTATAAATATATGAATAGTCACCCACATACCTTACGTTGCCTGCTCTTCTCTCTAAGGAGCATGCTTTGGTAAGTAACGCTGGAGAACTGCGCTGTTAAGCCAAGCTCTGTGGTTATTCTGTGATCAAGAGTCAAGGATGCAGCTGGTTAGGAAAGACGATAGCTAACCTATCACCAAGTCGTGCATCTGCGCTTGTAAGCGAAACATAAGCTAATTACACTTACAAATTCAAACATTCGGCATTCATTCTCCCCAAAAGAAACAGAATATATTCTTTGAATTGTTTTCTCCCAAAGAACTTTCCTGACAGTAAACTCTTTCATTAGAGCATTGGTTAAGAAAAGTTATAAAGTGAGCAAGCACACTGCCAAAACAAATGAGTTTTAAAACCTGAACAGATAGTGATGGGAAGCGCCTTGGTGTCGGATGCCACCCAAGGTTTTGTCTACGCGCAGTTTGTATGCACACAAATATGCATACCCACGTCATTTTTAGTGCGTAGTGTCTTTAACCCATTAGCTGTATGAAAGTTATCATATCCGTCCAGAACAGAGGCAGAAACACAAGTAAATGACATCCTTGCTACACCATATTTTATGTTTTGTTTTTATTTCCTTTACTTGCCTTTCAGTGTAAACAGTAGATGTTGTTACAAGAGGTCAGTTTTATATGCTTGTGCACCGCTGAACTGTTTAGGTTTTAAATGACACTACTGTTTAAGACCCAGTAATTTGGAGAACATATGATTTACTGCGCTGGCACTCTATAAGCCTCATTTCATACCTCCAAGAATGAACTAGTCAAAGTGTTAAATAAACATGAAGTATAAGGCTTGTTTTCTTTCCAAAAGTGCAAGCACTGTGTTACTCTAATGATTAAATATTGTTTAAATATACAACTGAGTGACTAGTTTCACAGTCAATTCTTTCCCTGTGCTTCATTTTATGTATTAATTATTTTGTGTTCAGACAAAGGCTTTAATTAAGAGGCATAAAGAGTTTCTGAAGAGTGGAGATGTAATGGTTTCATCTGCATTAAACTGATTATAAGCAGTTGCATTTCCAAAGGAGTTAAGGGGGGAAAAGAATAAAATCTTAACTAAGCCTGAATCTATTGGATGTGAGAGGACCTGATCCCGTCGTGCGTCTCGGTGACCTGATCTTTTCTCACCCCGCACCGTCAAACAGCAACGTGAGCTGAAGTCCAAAAATGTCCAAAAAAGTGGGTCTTTCCTTCAATAAAAGTGGGGAAGGAGGACTACTTCTCCACGTGAAGCACGGCACCCTTCAGCCAGGGCACGACAAACCAGCAGGAGGACCGGAAACCGCTGGTGCAGCCTACGGAGTAACAGACTCATTTTCCAACAAATTTTTGACAGCAGTGCAAAGCAGGAGATTAGTAAAACTTTGCAATGAAAAGTAATACAGATCATTAAACTCTCAGAGCGCTCCGTGCCATAGCAACAATCTCTCACAAATATTAGCACAATCGGCATAACGAAAACCCCGCGGGGGAAACGAGCCCACGTGATACCGCCAGCGAAACCCGGCCTCTAGTGAAAGGATTTTCGGCGCTGTGCTTTCCAGGTTTTCAAGCACAAGACTTGGAGTAAACTTACTTTTTTATTGCCACATGGAAATAAATAAATAAACAAACAAAAGCCTTAGTTTTCCACTGAGAGAGGAAGACGACTACTGCTAAAAAAAGTCAAAACGAAGGTATCTTATGAGAAATCGCCTCACCGGACGAGAAAGCGTGCTCACTCTGGATCTTCTCACTGCAGGCCTGATCGCAACTTTGCTGGAAGTCGCTGACTATAAAGCACTTGGCATCAAAGCCTTCATCTGGAAATCGAAGTTATGCATGTAAAGTCATACTACATAATATGCCTCTATTAACAGTGACTTAAGTTTCCTCATACATAAGCCTGTTCACAGATGCTCGGAGATTTGCCAGACCTGATCTGCCAGGCTGAAACTTTCCTTTCTGGCACATGCCTTTGTAAGGGTGAGTTTATCAGGGGTTTTGCCATCAAGTTTGAATTCGGGTAATTTGTACAAGAACACCCGTGGCAGGAAAGGGACAGCAATATCTGCAGAGATTCCTTCTTCTCAGTTTTCTCTTTGCAGTATTAAATCAGACCCTTGGCATCATTTGAATGTGGTTTGTTTTCTGCAGTTTAATATAGCTACACCCTTTGCTGGCAGCCACATATGCCAGTATTTGAAGGCAGAAGATCTACAGGGAAACGCAGACTCAAGAGCCATTCAACATTGGGTTACCGTTCATGGGAATTTGCAATTTAAGTATATGACAACTGAAAAAAAAAAGACACAGATGCATCGTGAAATCTATCTTTTAGCCAATACCAGGCACCAGACAACTCCCGCGCAGGAGTCATGCACCTCACCCAGCGCACAAGCAAGGACACCGACGTGCCGGGGCAGTGGAGCCTGCTGGGGTGCAACCACTCGCTCCGTGTCAAAGTGCGGGTGATCACGCACGAGGGAAACGGAAAGGATCCAGACCAAAGGGTAAGTTGTGCACTGCCCTCCATGATGCCCAGCTTTCTCTGAAAGGTTACCAAGAAAAATAAATCAGTATTCCCAAATCTTCCTTTTACAGGAAGGACCATCTAAAAATTACACAGGAGAAAACTAGAGATGTTGTCTGTTGCTGAAAAAAAGTATTGGAGGGAAGTTTTAAGTGCCCTACCTGATACAATAAAAATACCAATACCATATGTCCTGAACTTTGTATTCTTCATTTAACAAAAGACACTGCCACAGATAAATATCAGAACAGATTTGTTAATGCAGCACTATTGGCAGCTCAAAACAGATCACCGTAGACTGGAAGACTGAACAACTGCCAACTGGTAATAAACGGATGGCTCAGCCCCAGGATTTACTGCCAGCGGGGGGAAAAGAAGAGCGATGTGAACAGAAATCAACTGAACGAATTGAAGAAAACATGAAGTTTCTTGCAGGCTTTCTTCACAGTACCTACGGGTGGGCATCAGCTCTGGGGGCACACACAGTGGTGGCCCAAGCTGCAGCTGCTCCACCATGCACGGAGGAGCACACGCTCTCCAGCCCTTTACTGAGCACCAAACTGCAGATACACAACACCATGTTGAGAAAACATGAAGCACCAGAGCTGCTTCTCAAGATGAAGTGCTAGGGTCTCCCATGTTTTTGGGCTTCCTCTTCCTGAAAAGATAGAAACTGAAGACCACAAACATTTGTTTTAGGTATGGCCCACCTTCAGTAGGACATGCCTTAGAAAGCAAACCTGCACTACACGACTACAGTGGATTTAAGCAGGACACTCAAGAGTGGCAACTTCTCTTTCCCAAATGCCCTTTGCTCATAAGCCTCCACAGGAAAGGGCAAGCAACTCTGGAGCACCAGGGATGCCACAAGGTACTACTATTCCTATTGCAAGTCAAACTCTTTGATACGCACTGGCAGTATACTTTCCAGTAATATTTCAGGAAAAGTATTTAAATGGTCCAGAGCAACCACATTGCAGGTCCTGGGCCTGATTCTCAACTCGTTTACACGGGGGTGTAATCCATCAAGCAACACCCACAGAGAATTGATAGAGGGGGCCTCATTTTCTTAAAGGATTAACTAGATCTATCAGGCAAGATTTTCTGTGTGGCACGTTATTGATCTTGGCACACCGAATATTAACAGTTTCCAGACAAGACAGATACGTGTATAGTAGTCGGTCATGTTTGACATTAGCAACCTGAATTCAAGTCACAGCAAAGGGGACCAGTTTGTTCAGAGGGTCTGGAGCAGAAATAACAAGACTGCTCACTCATTTTGGAAAAAAAAAATCAAAAGGAAGAAAAAGTTATCTAGCAAAGTGAAAGACATGAGCTTGATAATTACTTGGGACCAAATTAATATCAGAATGGCTGCCATTATTCTCCGAGGACAACCATTTCATCTATCGTGCAGGTGTGCTCTCCACAAGTAGATCACACCGATGAAAGACTGCAAGAATTTCAATGACACCTTGAGGGATCTTATGAATAAAATATCAAAAATGGACATCTCCTTTGTATATGAAGATTTTAATGCAAAAATTGTAACAGGTTTATACAGCATGCTGAGAAAATATGCAAGGTTTATTCTACCTTCAGCTGAAGACAGACAGATATTGCCAAGTCAAACTTGTCCATAAGCATGACAGACTTTTTTTTAAAAAATAAGCTCATATTACCTCTGTGCTGAACAACCCCTTCGCCTCCAGCTGCGCTCATATCTAAACAGATTAACCACACAGTCATAAACTAACACAAATAAGAAGTGACCCTTTCCGCTCCAAGGCCTGAAAAATGGAAAGCCTGCATCAGCAGGTTTCAGTGCAATATCAGTAAAATCTCCACTCTTTCACTGGACACTTTACAAAAAAGGCAATAAAGAGTAAAGAGAATCAAAACTGGATTTACTGATTTTTAAGAAATCATAGTCTTATTCTTGAGGAAGGTGACAACAGCAATTAAAGGGAAGAAACCTGCAAAAAAATCTACATCCAAATTATTAAAGCCTTTAATCAGCCAGGGTTAGGCTTCTTCCTGAGTTCGATCTCACTTGTATATCGTGGCAAGCTTGTCACAAAAGGCACCACTTTGCAAACGCCTAATGGTTTTGCAAACCAAGCACCTGCAGATGACCCATCCTTTTCCGTTCAGGTCTAGTGCAAAACGAAGGGATGTGTTGACAAGAACGAGCTAGAAAAGTCATACAGCAAGGTGAATAAGCAGCTGTCAAGAGGGAGGCCGACTTGGAAGATCTTATTCTGGAGGCATGGGAAAAGAACGGTCAGGCTGGAGAGGACCAGCCCATGACAACGCCCACGTACCGGACAGAAGGGCTGGCAGCATCTGTAAGGACGGGGTTCAACACGCCATGGAGGAGAAGCAACAGGGCTTGACTGACAGGCAGGAATACCCAGAGAGGAGCCGTGCTGGGCCCGACCCCGTGCAGCGTCATCTGCAGAAAGGCTTTTGCTCGCAATCCAGCACAGTCAGGAGCAGTGATTTCCAAGGACAAGCAGCTACACCAGGTGAAGTCACTCGAGAGAGGACCCTCTGTGCCTCTGAAAAGAGCGGAGATGCCAGCCTGTTGTCGTTAGAGCTTATTGCTTTTAATCTGCTCTCCATGGGTAAGTTCACCTCCTCTTGACACATTTAACCGCGCTGCTAAATCCCAGGGACGCGGCAATGCCTGGCGCCTGCCCCGCGTCCTCCTCCGGCGAGGAGACCCTTTAAGAGATCCTGCCGCGCAGCAGCACGCTGCTGGGACTTGCAGCATTTCAAATGTATATGTTTGCCTGCTAATCTGCATCTAGTCAGTTTATGTTATGTAAGCTGTTTAGGTTCAAGGGTGTTTCACTAGCACAGCTTATTGGGGACTGCATTTTCTCCAGGGTACAAGCCAAGCTCTACATCAAAGCCTGATTGAGCAGAAAATATGTGCTAATGTTCACAGCAGTACTCTATTATAGTATAAGTATGCTTGTAAATATTCACTACATGTTATTACGCCATTTGAACCAAGAATATTGCAGGGTGAAGGGTCAGCCCTAATGCTCTCTCAGGAGGCAGCAGTTTTGAATATAACCAAATGGGATAATGGTCAGGAATACCCAGAGGGGGCAATGTAGCACATCGTAAAGAATTGTGCTGCGAGTTTTAAGTTTTCAGGACAACAAAGATGCCAGCGAGATGGCTCATAAGCAGTCATTATTAATGGAATGACAAGGGTAATGTTAAGCAGGATGTCTTTACTATAATAAATCTTGTCCCTGCGCCATTAGTAGTCCTTACAACTGCAAATAGCAGTTAGGTTATAACCTAACATGGCAGAATTTTATCCTCTCAATCTCTAATGTATTTTATAATGCTGTTAAAGTCAGGAATAGCAACTGTTTAAGCTCACTTAATCTGTGAGAAGTTTAAACACGAATTTTAAATGCGAAATCTGCTTTGATAGTAGTTTCTCTTAATTAAATAGATGAAGTAGCTCTTTTTAAGCGTACTAAAGGCTCTACTAGAGGGTTTGGGGAACACTGTTGAATTTAAAACATTAAATATGTTCCTTCAAATGTAACTGTCGCATTCTGAAAGAGACACTTAGTTTTAATTTTAAAAGCCCTTTCTAGATTTCATTTAGAGAATTTTATATTGTTCCAATACCGTGATTTTCTAGTCTAAGAATAAAATTCTGATGTTTTTTTTTCCTGGAAACAAACTCTGAAGGGCAAATAGTCTCTTGAGGGCTTTTGTTTGTTTGTTTATTGGCATTTTAAGGCATTCCTTTTAAATCTGTGGACAAATTTCTGCTCTCAACACAGCAAAGTAAATCAACAGCATTTCCCTTCAGAATGGCATTATTCCAGATTTACACTTCTAGGATAATTCAGAATCAGATCCAAGGACAACAAATCACTTCCAAAATCTTTTCCCAAATCACAGGGAAAGTGGTAATACAATTTTGAAGGGTAAATAAATAAATAAATAAAATGGTATTACAGAAAGCAATTATTCATCTTAATGTATCAAATTTGGGTATGTTAAATGGCTCCTGAATCTTAGCTAACTGTATTATAAATATTTAAACAGCTTCACTGCCAGCTATCCATTTCACCTGCTTTGTTTTTCTTCTACTGATCTTCCAGAAATAGCTATGGAAATCGCCAGTTCAATCACCTCTACATAATACTGTGGCAGAGCTGGAGTTGCATCATGATGGATTGAAGCTAGAATATTAATCAGGAGTGAACAGATTAGCAGGCAGTATGATCAGGCCCATTTCCCGCAGTTCAGTCGTTAGAGATCCTCCCTGATAGCCTTCCATTCCTGAAAGCTGTCAGAAAACATACTGAATTTAAGTGAAATTTTAAAAACAGCAAAATGAAAGGCTTATGATGTTTTTCCCCATATTCTTTCCCCTGAAAAATCCAATATTTAAAATGAGCTTTACTCTATAACAATTTTGGATAAATGAAACCAAAATGCCCAACCCTTCCCCTGCTCCAACTGGTGTTTCACAAGTCACTACCAATTCTCGAGCACAACCAGCCAGATGCTGCTTCCCAAAGTCGTTGTCTCTGCAAATGCTCAGGGACAGACCCTACTGCCACGTGGCAATGATACTGTCTTACTGCACATAAAATCAATTGAATCAGACTCTAATCCATCAAAAACAGTGGCACTAACTTTATCACACCTGAATATTCCCAAGAATTTTTCCAAGGATTGGGCTTCTGTAGTTTCTGAGCAGAGGAGCTTTGTGCTCTGTTATTTCAGTTTCATTTAATTTTTTTTTTTTTCATTTTAACAATTTCAAATTCCAGATAGGAGGACAGAACAGTCCTCAGTTTTACTTTTTGACAGCAGAATGTCTAATTTTTGTGTCAGACCTGCCCTCAGCCAGTCTGAGGGCAGCCTACAGACCCATCTTCTAAATGGGAGACGGGAGACACTGATTGTAGGTGCCCTGATTTGTGGCATTGGACGGTCACAGTGAAAGAGGCTCTCAGGAGCTCAAGGGAAGGACCAGGCTGCTTTGTTCCTACCAAGCGAAGCCTTTGGCTGTGAGAATGAAATCACTTTTCCTTAATGCAGCTAGAGTATAAAGACGTGTGCCTAAACCAAGCTGATGGGAAGTAGCCCCACATGATCTGAAGATACCGAGGAGCGTTTCCAGAGGACAGAAGATACTGAGGAACAGATCTGATGTCCTATAGAGGACATCAGCAACCCAGCTCGAATCCAGTGAAAAACCTAGCTACCTAGCTGGGATCCTTCGTTTTCCTTTGACGTTGTAGTGGAGCCTGCCCTCCCCCTCCTATGAATGTTAGGGGCAAAACTTACAACGATTACCAAAAGAGCAAATAATTATGAGGATAAGCAGTTTTGACCTCTCCTATATTGGTTGCACCTACACACGCTGCAGGAGGCTTTGGAGCTGGAGCCGCGCAGCTATGGGACTCTGCAACTAGCTGCCACCCTACCTGTTCTGTACTTGCCACAATACTGTATTTTCCAGGACAGAACAAGGTATTAATTCTTTATTTAACACGCTCCACTTTCATCTTTGCAAATCCACTCATACCCAGCGTGGGCCTAAATGAACTTCTTGAACAAACAGAGCTCCTAAGCGCGTAGCTACTGACGTTACCTGCGCAGCAGAGGCTCGCAGATACGCCTTCAGCCTAAGCAAGCACAGCTTCGACCCTGGAAAGGCTGCGCGGATAGAGTAATTCTGTGGACTCTTCAAAGTCAATACCCGCATTGTAGCGCAGACCAGCAGAGCCTTTTCTCAAGCACCAGAACATTTTTGAGCACAATACAAGATGTAAGCCTCAGCTGTCAGGATAAGTGCAATTTGTTTTCCTGCCGTACCGGATATTTGTGACATTCCGGCACGCCAGATAGCTTTAACAGGAGCACCGAGCAACAAACTGCATGGGTAAGAACTGGTTCTGCTCTGCCCTAAGGAACTTATGCATTTCTTCTCTCCCCAGATATGCTCCGTCAGTCACCTACCATTAAAACCAAACACTGGATTGCATGCACTGGAATTAATCACACACATAACGAACGTCATTTAACATCTTTCCATAGCACGTACGTCTCCTGAACGAAGAATAACCTCCTGGACATCCTGGTCAGATTCACTGCGGCAGACGGTGACGTCCCCAAAGCCGACGGAGGCACGCATCTGACTGGACATGCCCAGGGTCCCCCGGCAGGAGGGCCCCGTTTGCAGTCACGAGGGGGAGAAAACCACCACCACCGCTCCCGTCGCAGCAGAAGCGGGGCCCCAGCTGTCAGCACGTGCCCTACAACTGCACTGGCCCCACAGCGCCCGAACGAACCCGCGATACCGCAGGGGAAGGACAGCGGCCCTCCCTCGCCTCTCTTTCTCTTTATTTGCACGCATTCCCCAAAAGCATACGCTTCCTCAAAACAAACACTTGTTAACTATTTTGACACGCAAAGGAAGAGTAAGAATTCTGATAGAGGCAGAACATGATCTTAGAGTAAATAAAAGCTCATCTCCAACAGGAGAACTAACCCCCTTGATCCCACGCTTTCACCGCTGGCTCTTTGCTTTGCAAATGCCGCTTGGCAGCGGCAAGCGGCAGTTAAGCATCTGGCTGGGAGGGAAATTAGAGATGGAATTTCCACCGGGGCAAAGAGGTCAGGTTTTGGACCAAAACGTGCAATTGATCCTGCCTGCAACCGGCCAAGTAAAGCAGAAGGGGCCAAAGCCCACAGCGTTTAGTCGCAATCCGCCGCGGCCCACGTGTGCCGCAGGAAGTGGGGGCACGGAGGGGACCTCGGAGAACAGCTCGGTGGAGTCGTGCTGAAGGACCGTGATGGGAACCAACTGCCTACGTAGAGGAAACCCTGGGAAGGGCCATCTCCAGAACCACGGGTGGGTTTTGTCTTTGAGGGAACTATCTGATCCACCCCTGAACAAAGCTCTACAAAGTAACACGGATGCAGCACAGATAATCCTGCCAGCAAGCAGGAAGCCGAGTCACTTGACAGCACCGATATTCCCACTACAGAGCGGTAAACCTCCGAAAAGCTTAACAAACTATGAGAAACCTCTCCCCTTCTCCCCACACCTAGGACTCAAACACAATCAGAAAGGATACAAATTTTTCCACTGTAAGAGTTGATTGGGATCTTTGTTTCTAGATTGTCCAAATGCAGTGAGACACCTAGCAAGGAGTCCTCAGGTGGGGAGATACTGTAACCTTTTCCATTACTTTCCATTTATTTTCTTATGACTTATTGAATGTTTAAAACCAGCATTTCCTTGCTCTTGGCCTGATGTTCTCATGAAAACACTAGTGCTCCAAAACACGCATTAACGACCACAACAAGCTGAGCGCACATCACAGCGAAAACAGCCGCTCCAAACACCGCACCGGTGTTGCCAGAGAGAACAGAGTGGGAGCGTTATCCTACCCCTTGGGCCATCACAACATCCCACCTCTTCCCCAGCGACGCTTTGTGGGGCACCACTTTCCCGCGTAGCAATTGCGAGCCAGGTCCTGGGCAAGTCTCCTGGACCCAACGTGGCCACAGACATTCATCCAACCTCGGCCGTTACCTCTCCTCTTCCAACAGCGAGCCAAACGCGTTGGCCAGGATCCTCCTGACACCTGGTACCGAGAGACCATGGGACAGTAACCTATTTCTTCTCTCACAGCAAGAGAAGGTAGAGTCATACCTCTGAAGGGCTCGGGTTCAAATCCCAGTAACTTTTCAGAAAGGCAGTTACAGGTTTGCAAAACATGATTTGTTGCATTTTTTTTTTCACTTTTAAAGGATACACACAACTATTATTGGGTCAACACCATTCCTGAGAGAGTGAAGTCCTTAAGGGATATTTTCATTTCATGGGAATACTGCAAAAGTGCACCAGAAATTTAATGAAAGTAGACAATATAAGAACTCAACCACATCAGAACTGAATAGGAATTCATCACTGAACACATCATTCCCCCAGTTTTCTCCTAGCTTTCACCTCACCAGCACTTCTCCCACATTTTTATTTCCTCACCCTGCTTTTCAACAAGTGTATGCTACGGAGCCAATGAAGACTGTAACGCTCCAGAAGAGGACACACACCACCATCGCGATGGGCTGGACAGCGAACAGGCGGCCGGGAGGCAGAAGAGGGGAGAGCCCGACGGCGCACGCGGCACACTCGGCTCCCCCACCCAAATGCAAAGCAGAACGCCGAGAGCTCGAGAGGGCTGCTCTCTGGTGAGGTTCAACATTAAGATGTGACAAGCTCCTCATATACACGAGTATAAATTATATGCAAAGTCCATACTCTTTGTTCTGACAAGTGTCCAGAGGGAAAATTCTTGAGATAAAGCTGTAGCTTTCTAAGGCACAGGGGTAGGGTGGGTAGAATGAAGATTTTTATCAAAGAAGTTGAGCACTGGAAGACTAAAAAAAACCCATCGCATTTCCTTCTCTGCACCTTTCCACCCATTTCAGTATCACCCTAGCCCTTTCTGTTTGTTTTTAAATAGGGAATACAGGGAGAGAGCACCACGGTTAAGAGTCCGATGTCTTTTTCTTCCCCTCACAGAAAAGGACGTGAATATTCAGGAACAGAAATGCCGCCCTCCGCCTGGCCTTGGTCTCGCGTGGAGGGACCGCTCTGCATTCGCGAGTGACTGGGAACGGGCAAGACACGGTGCACAATTCCCAGTGATAAAACACGCAGCTCGACAGGATGCATAGCCTTCCTCTGGGCACGTCGGCACAGGTAAGCGTTGTGCTCCTCCAGAAAAGGAGGGAAGCTGCCGTGAAACGTGGGTACGCTCTCTTGCGGGGCTGGAGAGACAGGGCTCCAGCATGGTGAGCATCTGATTTCCCTGCAGGTCTCATGAGCATTTCTTAAACAACATCTTGATGTTCAAAATTAGCAAGTGTTTGAAGGAGCCACCAGAGCTTATGCTCATTTATGCAGTAACTACAGCCATGGTGGCTCCAAGTTGTCTCCCACTTCACCGCTGTGGCCTCCAGCTATCCCTGGACCTCAAACAGCGAGAACCAGTCGGGTCACGTGGACCCTCCGGAGCTGGACACCCACCCTCACCCCAACACGAGCGATCCTCCAGCGACAGGCACCCCTGGGACGCCAAGGGAGCAGGACCCCACACCTTGGCCCCACGGTATCCCCCCCTCTGCCACTTCTCCTTCCTCCTGAGTGGATCTGACAAGCGTCAGCAGAGAGCTCGCTGCGAGCGGAGAGGATGCCCCCATCCCCAGGCTGCTCAGAGGCCCGCTAAAATGGCTCAAAAGTGTCGAAGGATTTAGACTTTCATTTCTTTATGCACGATGTTAAGAGCAGGGCATTTCAATTTTATTCCTGTGACAAGCTACCTTTGATAACTCCATTTCAATTACCATTCTTCTGCGCAAAAGGCCAAACAGTATTTTTAAGTGATAAATGTGAACTTTGATCATTTTACCCTGCTCTGTTTTAATACTGCAGCCCCTTTCATACAGCCTTATCCTGGCAAAGATAAGCACAGAGAACTGTTTCCACGCATGCCCGCGAAGGCAGCGAGGCCACACTTTGGATCTCCGGTAGCACTCGCTGAATCCAAACCACCTAGCTATCTTATCGAGGCAAACTTTGTCACTCTTAAATTAAACAGAGATACGTAACACTTTGATCATATTTGGTATGAAAGACTTTGTAGCAGGCAACAGATAAACCCAAACATTAAAAAAAAAAAAAAAAAAAAAAAAAAAAAAAAAAAAAAAACATTGCTTACGAGCTCAGCATGGCTCCTATGGAAATACAACATAAACACAAGACTTCACCCCGACCACGTTTACCTGAAAACCGAGGAGTTCACCAGCTATTAGACACTGCACTAATGCACACAGAATGCCCCGTAACACGGCAGTAAGTCCCAAAGACCTGCAGAAAATATCTTTTAAAATCACGCCTAGTTTCGTGGACAAAAGTAATCACTAAAGAGCCAGTGGCTACAAAAACTGCAAACAGAATGAACCTTTATAAAGCTAATGACTAAAGGGTGATTTTACAGACGTATAAAGTATGTTAGGGGCTTACGCTATTTGTCATTAACACATATTTTGAAAGCTTGGCTAATATAATGTGACACAAAATTAGTCAAACACAATTCACGCAATATTGTTTAATTTTACTCCTCATTTAACTTGGTTTTAAGCAAAATCATTATGTCACATGATAACATTCACTTGAACAAGAAATATTTCATAATGGTGTCTGCGTTTAGAAATGAGTTATTACGAGCTACATGCTGAACACATTCTTAACTATGAAAACTATAAAGCTAATAGCTTAATCATATTTTGACAACATCTACATACTTTATGCATTATTTACAAGAAAGATATAAAATGAAACTACTGAATATCTTGCACCATACTTCACAGTCATAGTTAACTGGTTAAAAATATAACACATTTATCTTCCGCTGGCTTTACATTTGCATAGGAATATTTGCATACCATGTTGCAATGTGCTCTTAATGTAAAATTTAACCTTTGTGCTTTCTCTCTGATGTGTAAGGTATACTCATTAAGTTAAAAATAACGGTAAAAATAAGTCTGCTGGTGATATACATTCCACGAATGATTCCCCTGAGCAGCGAGGAAAGGTAAAACGTGGGTGGGAAAGCGTTTAATTGAATTAACTCCTCATTTCCTATATTTTTATTCTACATTTCAGCGGTACAGGCCGTCTCCCGGGCAAACGCAGGGGTTTGGCCCTTTGAGCATCCCGCTCAAGACAACACGCGTGCACCAAAACCGTCGCTCTCCGCCGAGCGCCCCAGAGGCCCTTCCAATCATCCGGATGCTCGCAGTTATCCCATTCCCTCAAATCCAACACAGATCTTCTTTATTAATTTTAATTTGTCATCAATAACCTGACAGGCTCTCTTTCGGCAAGAAACACTGTATTAACTGTTTCACTCACTGTGGCAGCTATTAAAAACGTGATAATGATTAGCAGTAATGAGGTCAAATAGAATAATGTGAGTATAAGTTGCTACCAGCAAAATATATAACACAAGAGGATTTATTATGTTCACTTGCTGAAATGTAATTTAAAAACAGGATATTACCACCTGCTATGCTGGCTCATAGGGTTATCCAGATCATTTAAGCATTTCCTGCTAATATGTTTATTTGCTTCTGGCAGATATTACCACTACTGTATTTCAAACAACTACACTTAAAATAAAGTTAATTGTTGCTATCTACTTAATATAAATATGATTGTGTAAACAGATCATTAGATGACTAGCTGATAAACAAAATTATGTGAACATCACTATCGTTTAGGAGAAAAATGATGCAACGCTACGTAGAGACGCGGGCTAACGAGGTGATTTAGGAGGAGATCTCTGGTTAAGAAACTTTTCTGTGGGTGCTAAGGGACGAGGGGTAAATACTGTAAGACGAACGCTGCTGGCAAACAGCTTCGAAAGCAGGCAGAGGCTAGAGATTTCACATATTTAGGCAAATTAAGTGAAATATTAAAACTTGATCAATACGAGAAACCAATAGATAATCTCATTATTCACCTACTTTCTCTTAAAAAGATTGTGGATTACGACACCGTTGTCTCACTTTTCAATTTGTTGATCTAAATAGATGAAACCTAGGGCTTTCCCCGCAGAGACACAGAACAGTCTGACAGGAGCCTGGATGAAACTGCAGGGCTGTTTGATCTACAAAAGCTTTTTTAGATTGGGAAGATAAGCGTTTAATACGAAAAATAAGAAATAATAAAAAAAGCTCATTCTCATAAGGCTGAGGTTTAATTTTGAGCAAAGACTACAGAGGCGAGGCCAAATTCTGCTCTGCTTACACTGCTTTAAATCCTCTGAAATAAGCCAGTATTCCAGTCTTAAACCCATGTAACATAAAGCATAATTTAGCCATCAGCACAGAGATCCTTGCATCTTGTGACGGCGCGGTCCCCAAATTGGTGTCCTGCTAGATAAGGAGGTGGCAACAGGATTACTTCCTTCAGTGGTGTAGGGGGTATCAGCAGGGTCTTGGCAGCCAGCCCCCATGCTACTGGCTGAGGGGAGGGGGCCGATTTTTGGAGAATATTAGCCAGCTACTTTGCACTATGGTATTATTCTACGGTATTATTACCTGTCTTGTGTCCGGCTTTTCAGTATAAAAATTGACAAACGAGCAAAAGCAAAGGTAAAAAGGATCTAAGCAAGAGGAACAGACCTTGCAAGTCATGCCAAAAAAAAAATAGAAGCAGCAAATGGACACTTTAGAAACTATATATATAAATATATATATATATCCTATTTAAACAGTTTTTAATCTATCACATGCTTTTTAATGTTATCCTTCATATATCTGTTGAACAAAACCATATATAAAGTGAGATTTCCTGAGATTTACATAACCTTTGTAAAAAAAAAAAAAAAAAAAAAACACTTCAGTAGATGCCACTTGACTCCTGCAGAGCAAGGAGTAGGCAAGAGTTTGAAGGCAACCGTGAACACGGAATCCAGCGTAATAACAGCAATAAGCTAAAGGCTTTCTCCACCTGCATCTGCTCAAACACGAGAAGCAGCGTCACTGCTCATCGTAACTGAAGAAGTAGACGCGTAAAGATCACAAAGAGGAGATGGAGCATAGTTTTCTATGGATAAAATGACAGCATATTGCAACCAAAGGAGGTGGAAGGGAATAGTCAGGATGAAGTTCTCGCCCTCCCACCGCACAGGAGCTCTGTCCACCCCTTTGCCGCATCCTTTCAGGCGCCACCGACGGAAGTACGCGGGCCCTGGTCGTCGGCTGCTCCGAGGCTGCTCTGCCAGGTACCGACAAGCCCCAGAAACCCCCGTTCCTGGGGCTGGCAGGATCACTTCCAGGCAGGGGGATCCTGACAATACCCAACTCCCACAACACACGTTTTTTCCCCGTAGCTAATGCAGAGGGCAAGGCTTAGCCCAGAGATCCTCAGCTGCTGTACAGAGATAATTATTGGTGGGCATAATTGAGCTGCTGGAGGACTTTCCCAGTGCAAAGTCAGCATTAAAAGATTAACACCATCCTTGCACCTCCTCTTTCCCGAGCTAGATTTTGCTCGGGAAAAGAAAGAACAGGGGGAAAAAAAATAAAATAAGGAGGGGGAGCGAGATCAAGGCTGCTCAAAAGTCGGCGGGACACAACCCCCAGAGCTTTGCTTCCTCGCGGCAAAGCCGTAAGCGACGCCGCACGGAGTCGTTGGAGGCGGCCGGCTCGCGGAGCCGTACGCAGGTGCCGGGCAACAGCGCGGGCGTCGCACATCAGCTAAATTTGAATTGATGATCGGTGCAGTGTGTGTAATTCCACATCAAGCAGCGCTCGTGTCTGGCATTTATTTGTGCTCTCGCTTTGGCACATCCTTCCAGAGACTCTTCTCATCTGACATGTCAGGTCTACAATCAAAGAGGAATAGTGAATTCACTTTTACAGTTAGGCAAGCTGAATGCTATTACCCATGTATTTGTCACCAACCTGCAGATCCCAGCCTCTAATCTGCCATCTGGATGGATGCTACAAAGTTAAGAGCCAGGGACATGCATTTCTCAGTAACTACCTGCTGTCAGCTATTATTTTAAGGATCCTGTGATTTTCTTTTATTTTGACTAGAAAAAACAAGGCAGCTGCAGTAATAAAAAGGCATATCAACTAGTCACTTTCTGGCAGATTTGTCACTGGTGTGGATACAGTAGTGGTATTTTTTGTTAGCAAATGTATACACTGGAATATAATATTGTAAATCTGTAGTACGTTCTCCACAAAGAAAAAAAAAATCCTTTTTAGAACCTTGTATACCAGTCAACAAAATAAAAAATGAAAACGTATTTGTTTTCACCTTATTGTACACATGTATTATATTTTTCTTTTACAATATTGTCCGTTGTGTGCAACACACTTTGTAAATACTGTGTTTGTTCTTAAAAATTGCTACTGTCCTCCAATTTCAGTACGGTTCTGATGGCTGCCTATGCAGCTACTGTCCAAGGTCTGGACTGTAAATATTTACTAAGAATCGGAGGGTTTTTGTTTGCAGAATGTGCAAAAAAAAGGTTAACTTTTCAATTAATAACTGAACAATTAACAATTTTCAAATTAATCTATTATAATGATGCTTTGGAAAAAGAAAATAAGCAAGAAAGGCAATGATGGAAAACTATACTGGACCAAACCAATCCCTCGCGTGACTCTATTTCAGTCAACGTAGTAACACCAGGATAAAATGATAATTAATTAACATGAGCATGACGCACCCGGCGTGGATGGTGTAAGAGCGCAAGAAAAACGCTCAGCACCAGCGCGCCCCGCGCAGGAAGGGCCGTCCTGCCGGCCCCGGGCTCCACGCGAGGACCACGCGCGCTGCCGCTTTTCACCCGATACCTGCTCCGTCACCCGCTCCCAAGCGCAAAAAGCTACCTGGGCGTGCACATGCGCTCAAAGCGTCCCATCCCTTCGGCACCAGCCTGGAGAGGGCTCGGATTTGTGTTTGCACCAGTGCCGAGTCTCCCACCCTTCCCCATTCCCGACAGTTTTCAACGATAGGGAACACCACACGTCTGGCAGGGCTCCCCGACCCATAGATTACACGCTGCCATTTTTTTTTTAAGTCTCCCCCCACATTTCCTAAGCGGAATATCGTAGGGGAACATGCTCCTTGCAGCCTCGCAAACACCACAGTTCACAGGGAAGGGAGAACAAACTCCAGGTTCACTCCTCGCCGGGCAGCAGCATGCTAAGAAGTAATAAAGAAGCATGCTGCAAACCCAAAACATGCAAAAAGATTACTCCCAGCCTCCTGCACAGCCTGCAACGCTGAGGGCTACCAAAGCTTTCCCGTACACCGTTTTGCTTCCACATCGAGCAAAGGAACTGCTAGCACATTGCCACGGGTGGCATTTTTGTTGCTGAGGAACCACAGACACCACACAATTATTTTTTTTACTTACAGGATAAACGTCGACCTTAACAAAGGCTTGCTTCAGCAAAACTCCTCCCTGTGCCTGCTGACCCACTGCTCCTCCAGCCGAGTATGCTGGAGGCACCCAGGTATGCGTGATAATTGCTGATAATCCCAGGGGAGGGAACAGCTGGCCATGCCCAGCCTTAAGTACTGCTTCCCTGGGGGTGGGAGGAACCCACCCACGCTCATGGGCTCCCACTGCATACTGGGGACACACTGAGGGACCATCAGGGATGTTCACTGATCAACACAGTGATCTCCAAAGAGCTGGATTCAAGAGGACATCTTTATTGCTTGCATGTTGGTTAAGGCAAACTTTCTCTGCACGTTGCTCTTCTAGGCTCTTGGGAGGAACGGAGGTTTTCTACAGTGCAAAGAGCCTTAAAGGAAAGCTGCAAGAATTTTGCACCACGTTCGGAAAAACCACATCGGGAAAATAGTAATAAAAAAACCAAAAAGTGCATAAAATGTTCTCAGGGATGGGGGGAAAGTTGCATCCCTCAAGCAAGACTATGCTGCGCTGTTTGTTTTTACAGTATCCCTAAAATAGGAAGAAGTTGTCCTTTGCAACATAAAAAAGCTAAATGGATGAGGTTAGACTGCAGAAAGGATTCAGCAGAGCAAGGAGGCGAAAGCCACTGGGTGCTGCAAACAAACGTCCTCACCACTGGGCATCGTAGGAAAGGCTGGAGCTGAACTGAAGGCGCGCCTACATCCTCCCCAGGTTCAACCCCCTGCACTCGCTGCACCGAGCGGTTACAGGGGCAAGCGCTCTCCTAAGCGGAGAAGCTGATTTCTTACTCACAGCTGAAGAGTTTTCACTAACAATTACCAAACTCAGAGTACTTTGGGATATAATTTTGGTGAACATGTGCAATTTAAATGTTTAGTCAAAACATTCAAGTTGCATCAGTTTCCAAGATGGTTATGACAGCTACAAAAAGTGGACATACTGTTGATGGTTGAGGAGCAATCAGGGTGCATAGCATTTAATGAATTAAATTTTAAAAGTACTTGCAGATGATTCAGAGCAATCCAATTGGATCTGAGAAAGCATACAGCATCACCTGATCACTGTTGTTCTTGTCCTCTATGTCTTCTTCCATCTCGCTTGCTTTGTCTAGTTTTAAATTAGATGGTAAGCTCTTGAGGGCTAGCCCTACACTCTGCGTAATTCTGTGTAACTCCATGCATCCCTGATGCAAATTAGAACCACTGAATGCTATTGCAACAGAAACAACTAGTGGGGAGAATTGATGTTGTGTTTTTTAAAGGCTGAAATAGGAATATTGAAAGACTTTTTATGAGATTTCTTGCGCTTACATTTTCATACCATGATCAATGAAAATAATTTAAAACCATTAAATGCAAGTTCTTCTGTGAAAAGTGACTGTAAAAGTAGTGCTGCAGCACCCTGTGTTGCAGGACTGCCGGCCAAATCTGCTCAGTTCACATGTGAATGGGTTTTATTCCTAAACCTCACCTTTGCAAAACAAAAGCTCAGATCTTAAAACAGTTCTGGTGCAGCTTGTGCCCCATGTGGCACGAGCAGTAACGGCAGTCAGCGACACGTGGGACCTCGTCTCTCCCTCAGCCCGTTCCCCACCTCAACCAGTTCCTTCAGGCCCAACGATAGCTACTATTGGGAGCATCTGAGACCCCAAAAGTTGTTATGTTCCAAAAACAGTAATGGTAAAATTACATAGTGCTGTTCCTCCCTGATAAAGAACAAGCATCGTTCACTGTCCCCCTTACACAGACAAGCATATCTGGGCACAAACTGTTGCAAGATCATAGAACAGGTTAGTGGCAGAGCCTGGAGTAAAACCCTAGTTTTCTCATTCCTGGTCTTGCTGTCCTGTTCCTAGACCATGCAGAGTTGTACACAAAATGCAACACAGAGTCGAGGAATTTCGATTTACATGACAAAATGCAGATTTGCCAGAAAGCCCAGAGGAAGGATTCACTCTCAAGTTTCTTTCTTTTTTTATTTCTTCAGACACTGAAGAAGGGAATCTTTAGTAGCACTTGCCAAAGAGTAAAGAATTGAAAGGAAATCTTTGAAAGGGTGATGTTGTCTGTAAAGCTGATGCTGTGATGAGTGGTACCTGCCAAAATCTAATCTGCGCATCCAGTTTTGGGAAGACGTAGGCATCTCCAAATTGTTATAAAGCCAGTTTTGCAGATGGAAATACAAGTTGCTCTTTGAAGATGCTTCATAATGCTTAGTAAAATCCATGCGGATCTGAAGGATCCTACCTGGTTTTGGAACACAGCTCTATACATGAACCCTTTCACTGAGATTTCAACTCAGACAGTAACATCTACTTTCCACGTCCATTTTAATATCGTTATTTGTTAGAGGATGTTTGCAGCAGGAAAGGGTTTCTACTATGGCAACAGGCACAGTTGCAAATACTGAGACAGCTTCTCCAGTCAACTAAGGCAATTTGACGCTCACAGCTGGCACCAAATTGGCATGCCAGGCAACTTTGGAGAGGATGGTGACCGGAGCGGTATGACGGGACAGGGGGACGATCTCGAACAGCGGGTCCAATGCCCCTGGTTCCTCCTGATGCATCAGCCACCAGGTCTGGCCAGGTAAGGGTGAAGCAGCCGGGATCAGCCGCCGCACTGCAATGCAGCTCAAGAGTACTGGATGAGCAAATGTCACAGTGAACGTATGTGATTAGGTTATCCCTGCATTTTCATGATACATCTCACCTATCCCTGTAGCTCTAGCATGGAGCAGCTATAATTTACATAGAGAAGATACGCGTTGGCAACAATAAAAGGAAAATCCCTCCTTCGTTCTCTTATGCTTATACAAGTCACAAGTGACTATCCAACTGTATTTCAGCAACTAAATGAAAAATAAGGTTTAAACTGAATTCTGATAGCAATAGGATTACAGCTGAAACGCCGAGAGAACTATGTAAACATTCCTGGTACTATCTGTAAATCCAAGTGCTCTATGAGTCAATCTTAACTCAAATGTACTCAGTTCACTTTCAGTTAAGATGAACTTGAATTCTTGTCAGACCTGTAAATGTGCGTGTACTGAATTTACACCAAATGCTGGTCCTCCAACTCGCAGAACTCCTGAAGTGTACATATATTCACTAATAGAGCTGGTCAGATATCTTCAAAAAATGTCTTTGACAGAGAATGGCTTTCCTACAAAAGAGAAATTTTCTCTCCCTTGCCTAAACGGCCTTCACTGTGAAAAAAAAGTGCTTATTCATTAAAACACATATTTTTCTTCATTCTCAGGATTTTGTTTTTCTCCCAGAAAAATATCAATAGATCTAAAAAACCTCAAAAGATCTAAAACAAACACAAATTATTAACTGAAAAATAATATATATTCTTAACGCTACACCTGGCTGCCTAAACAGCAGATCAGCTTAAGACCCTCACTCCATAACTGCGGAGTAAATGCTTGAGGGATCATCAAAGAGGCAGCAAGTCTGCTCTCCGACGAAAACACGGGGTCGGAGTACGGCCCTCTCGGCAAAACGCTGGCATCCGCAAAGTTCCCGCGGGGTCATCCCGCCTTAACGATACGCCGGCGCAGACGAGAGGACGCACTCGTTCGAGGGACACGGTTACTACGGGACTCACCTCTCCGTCTCCGCCCTCCGCCCGTCCTCGCGCTCAGCCGTCGGGGCCTTCGAACCTGCGAGCAGCAGCGTGCGCCCAGAGCGGGAAGAGCAATCCGTGCGCTTCATTTGTGCTTTTCAGAGCTGTCAAAAAACCACTCCTTTAGAGCGGGCAAAAGGGTTCAAATCTCCGTGTGGGAAGTTAATCTTCAAAATGAAAGAAAACGTAGGATTAGTTAGTGCAAAATTCTGCTAATAGGTTAAAAGACTCTCTCGTAACCTTTTAAGGTTATTTATTAGTAATCTATTAATACAGTTAGAACAAAAATGACTGTTGTTTTCAGAATTCATTTTTCAGGCTGCAGGCTTATACCAGATGACACTCAGGCTCCGGCTCTTTGGGAATACACATCAAACTCTGGTTCATAATTTATGTAATGACATATACTTGGACACTGATTAGCTACCTTATCAGCCCTGTAATAAAGGAAGCATAACCCCTAGTTTATCATTCATTTATCTGAAGTCATTTTGAATAATATCACAAGATTGTAATGTAATCATTATGCTGTACAGCATGTGTGGGCCAGTACACTACACTGTCAGTGTCAGAGGACTGTCATAGTTCATACTACTTAATTTGCTCACTTCTTGCACATTTATGAAATTGGAGTCAACAGTCTAGTGTAGCAGTAACATTCTGGGTAAGAGACTTGCACAAATTGTTAATAGGGTGTTCGATGCGGGTGTGAAGAAGCCCAAGACAAGACGAAAACTGGTTTTGTGATAGATTTCAGAGAAAATGCAGCCTGGTAGCCGGCGAGTGAATTAAATTTCCTTTGACGTTTGCCATCAAAAGTACTTGTAGACTTTGTTGACGCTTCTCTGGATGTGAGAATGAAGTTTTCTTTTAGACAGCTTAAAAGCTTTCTGTAAGGCAATGAGATTTCTTCATTGTCTGTAAAGCACTGAGATTTCCTGAATAAATTTTAGAGCCGATAGTAAGGTCCACAGTCAGAATAAACAAGAGTATTTTGTACGCTGCTGAGCCTGCAGAGCGCAGAAAGCAAAGGAACACAGGAGGGCATCCTGAAAAGTATAGGACAGCCTTGCCTTTCCTCCCAGGGTTGCTCACTTTCAGGGGTTTATAACCAGGCTTCACAATATTTGATATTTTTATTTAGAGCCTGAGCTTTTGGAAATGGTATTAATTCAGGTTTCGGCTTTCATGTTAGGTAAAAAGAGTTCTAGCCATCACGGACTAAGAGAGAACTTCAGGAATGTGGTCTAGCAGTGTCCTAAGGAACCAGAAAACAGTGCCATTGAATACATACATATACATATACATATACATATACATATACATATACATATACATATACATATACAAAAGCATATCTTTATGCTAGTCTCAAGGAATTCAGTGCCCAATTAAATTTATTTTGAATGTCTGAGGTACAGAAGAACTGTAAGAAAGGCACAGAAAAGAGAAAGTAAATATGCATAGCAAGTCTTATCCCGAACAGCGAGAAGAGAGGAGTCTGCAAAGAAGATATGGTGACTAGAGAGAGAGGACTGCTGTCATACAAAGAAAATTGCTGGAAACCTGAATACTTGGAAGTTGCTTAATAGCAGATCTTCCAAAAAGAAAAGACCTGAAAAATGTCGTGTCCCCTCTGTTCTCAGTGACATGGTGTAAATAAGGATTATTTCCACCAAAGTCCGTAGGAGAATATCTGGAGAAAAGCTATGGGAAAGCAGAATGCGACGTATTGACTTAAATATCAGCAAAGATTGTTCAGTAGCTGCTCAGTTCCTGGGACTGTAAGGCTGTAATCTAAGTTTATGACCTTTCAAGCCTTAATTTTATGAATCTGATCTTATCGCTGCTTTTGATGTTCTCTGGCAGGGTGCGAAGTGACAAGATAAGGAAAGAGGAGAATAAACACCAGGTGAGCATACGAGCCCGAGAGAACTGGCCGTAGAGGATTTTCAGGATTTCCACTCGGGTCCGTCCTTAAGCGCTGGCGCGCCCGGGGAGCGACGGGACCTGCGGGGGCTGCACCGCTCCGGCCGGGGGCGAAGCGAAGGGAAGACGGGCCCCGTCCCCAGGCACGGCACGTGCCGTCACGTTCCCACGACTCGCGCGGAGCAGTGGGACTGAGGGATGCGGCAAGTGGCACTAAGGCAACGACTGCTGGGCAGCACGAGCCAGTAGAGCGTCACGAAAAATTCGAGATTAATCAGCAGTGTGAGCTGGACAAGTATGAAAAGGGGGAAGAATGGAATGGGTAGCCCCATGTTTATCTTCATGCGGTTGATCAAAAGAAGCAAATAATTAGACTCGCAGTTATTTCCTGATAATGCAGTAGCATCAGTTTCATGAAATTATAGCTACAAAAAATAAAGCAAAAATAAAGCAGTGCTGAGCACTGGGCTCCCTGTGCAAATGGCAGAAGCATCACCTCGTGGGGTGTAGCCTTCAGCAGACCGAAGAAGGTATTGGAAAATGCTGCGGATAAGCCATGGGCCAGGCCAGCCCTAGCAGCCACGGGCCCAGTGACATGAAATGTCTTTTCCTTCTGTGATTGCCAGCTCAGGGCTGCACGCTATGGAGCGCTGCTGTTCCTCCATCAAATACAAATAACTGCTTCATGAAGAAAGATTAAATGTTTACTGTAAAAACAATTAAATCAGTTTCTAGTATTTTTAATGTAAGACAGTAAAAGCAAATGACTTAATCATCAATCTTGCATCCAACTGTTATTCATGAGAGATTTAACCCCATTTAAAATCTTATTTCTATCCGAATGAAAACATATTCCACAATGCCACATTTCTCCACAACTTTCTTGGCGATCCAAAACTCTTCAATAAATTTTGGCACTGGAGTTGAAAGCGGACGTGAAAAGGAGCGAAGCTCAGCACATCGAGGAGCACGCGCTGCTTTGTGGGCACCCTGAGCGCTGGATGGGGCAGCAGAGGAGAGCTGGGACGGCCTGGCCTTCGCGGCCGGCCACCCTGGTCCACCAATGTCCCTAGCACCCTTGGTTAATACCAGTGGAGACGAGCCAGAGTAAACGACAGTGATCGCATGGAGCCCGGGCTGAAGCCGACGATGCCGAAAAGCAAAGGAGCATGTGAGGCCCTGAACAGCTGGCAGTGCTGAGCTGCCTAACTGCACGCAGAAGTGGAATAAACCTGCAACACTCATCTTCAACATCATCCTCTCTGAGCCACACGGTACGTAAAACAAGTCAAGGGGCATCCTGAAGACCGAAAATTTCAATACGAATGAAATTTATTGATTTCTGCCTGCTAAAAAAGAGAAGTCTTCATATTGCAAGAAGCAATTCACACTTAAAACACATTTTATTAGATTCTGAAAATAACTAATGTGTCAAATAAACATGAGCAAAAGTCAAAGGCAGGAATACGGGCAAAGCTGTCATAAACTTGCTCAGAATATTACAAAAAACAGATCACTGCAACTTGCAAATGAAATATACCTAAAGTATAATGCAATCTGGAGTCCTTCGCTTGCAAATTTCAAAGTATGGAAAAGAAGCCAAATCTGGGATTAAAAAAAACCTTTCTGATTGGTGCAATGGCTTACGTAAAGTCAATGTTATTCCTCCTAAGATAAAAAAGTCATTACAAAATTCTTGCTATAGAAATTAATTAACAATATCTGGTAGCACTCCTGTGTTTCTGATGTTACCAGTGCTTCACTTAAAATATTACATAAAGTGGATTTTTTTTACAACCTGTAACCAGCCCAAGAGCTTAGCTGGAGAAGAGTTCAGCCGTCCTACAAAGTATATCTGTTCCCTCAAGATAAAGAAAAAAAAATCTGGATAGTCAAAATGCTCAAAGACCTGTTCAAATAATTTACTAACTTGGCAAATCTTTGGACTATTTCTATATCAGATATTTTCATTATACCGTTCCTGAAGTACTTAAATAATAGTCTCTTTGTGGTGGATACTTGCAGAAGTAATTTTCAAGCATTTATCCATGACCACGTTTGTTTCATTGTAGAATATACAATAGTTGTAGAAAGATGTAGAATTTATAAGATGTGATCGAGGCAAGGAACAGAAACTAGACTGTGTATTTCAGACCTTTTTTTCCAAAGGTCTTTGAAAACGTTGTCAATACCACTTTCTTGAGAGATGTAACCGCTGCAAATTACACCTCCCTTCAGCTTATGCCTACATCCTCTTAGATCTACAAAACACAGGTAAGAGAAGTATCTTCTTTGAATAATCTGATGTAACTTCAAATGATAATTCATGCAGCACCTCCCATCTGCATATCTTACAGTACGACAGGTATCAAATTCTGTTATTATTACCTAGCTTTGAAGGGAGAGCTCTGTTCGGAAATTACTGTATGCCTTCACACACCTAAATAGCCTTTAGCTTGTGCCCAGCACAGTGGAGAACAGCGCTCACCCGTGTTTTTCCCTGCCTTTTCTTCTGAATAGCAGGCATTTCCTTTGCAAAAAGAAGGCTCCTCCTAATCCTTTCTTGAACGTAGTCACTCGCTGGGTTCTGATTACTTTTTGCCTCCCTTGAGTATTCTATCATCTTTCAAATTTAATACTGAATTTTTATTTATAATTTTCACTGGGGTTGAGCACCTGTGTTTTCAAATGGAATATAAAACAGATGTGAAATAATTACGATACAGCATTCTTTCAAAGGACTGGAGGCACATTCCTGGCACCTATTATTCTGATTTTGCTCCCTTCTGAGGTCATCTTTTAATCCAGAGTATTCTGTTCTTTCTGAAACTGTGACAAACAGGAAAAAAAAAATACGCTTGAAGTTTCTCCAGGATCTGCTCGCGTGCATATGGCATCGGAAGGAAGAGAGGAAGGTATCTGCTTTAGCGGTGCAGCAGTACGCAGTATCAAAGGTAAGGAGGCGGCATTAAAAGCACCATGGACACACTCGAGAAGCTCGGAAAGCTTGTGCGTGGGCTCTCGCCAGGTTCAGCGGCACGCCTCGAGCGCTCGCGGGCCGGGAACGCCAGCCAAGTCGCGCCCGCGGTGCGGAGGAGCCATTAAGCCTACACGCGGCTGGGGAAAACCACTCGCTCCGTTCTTCAGAAGCAGAAAGGTGCAAATCACGCGTGCTGGAAACAGAGCCACTGCTTGCAATTAGTCTTTATAGGGGTGCAGACCGCACGCCAGTAGCCACTACTCTCCACCGGGATTGCTGCAGCACTTTCCCGTTGCTGCCCAGACCGGCTTTCGTGTGAAGTTCTCAAGGGTACAGCTTTGATGTTGTCTCGCAAGAGCGTTCCAAGCGCAGGCTTGACACAAAGCCAAAGCTGGCCCTTGAAGCATAAAAATACCCTTAGCCCTAACTTTCAAAGTGTTGTGTGGGTCAGAAGTAGTCCCTCCACTCCCACTAATGTTTAAAAAAAAAAACCCTCTCCTAAAAAAAGTCCTCTCCTAACCCATGCAAATCTAAGCATGATAGGGAAAGTTCATCCAGGCAGTCCACTTATATTGCTGATAAACTTATTTTTGATAATATGATAAGATCCACTTCCATTAAAACATAATAGCCTCATAAATAATTGCAAACTTTACAGTTCTGATACTAAGAAATTTGGGGGCGCCAGCTCTGGCCATCACTGATGAGAAAGGTTTACTTTACAACTTGCAAATGATAGCACAGGGCCTTTTTCTACTCCATCCCTGCGCGAGTGCTCTTCCTTCCTCAGAAACAATAGGCAACGATGATGAACCAGCTTACGAGAACAACAAATCGCTGCAGGAATAAAACGTGACAACATGGGCTTCTAAGTTGCTAAAAAACATAAGCCTCATCTCTGCTCTCCTAGTAGCTTTATTTTTCAGGCGCTGTTCAGCTGGTAGAACAAAAGCAGCATTACTCTGTTGGCTTTAATGTACAATTGCTCATTTACCTTAAGTGACATCTCAGCCATAACACTTCCTTACTGGGAGCCTGATTGCGCTCTTACTTACAGAGGTGAAAGTTAGGAATAGCTTTTGGAAGCGAACACGGTACCACTACAGTAAAACTAGTAATTAAGGTTAGAACTAGAACCAGTGTTTACCACTTACCATGAGTTATTTTAACACACTTGGTCAGTATTTATCCGTCTCATTATGCTCTATATAGTGCCTGCAGTTGTGCTCCGTGTGCGTTCACTGCACGTGAATGCGCTTGTAAGTCAGCTTATGGCTTTTAATCTAGAATCTTAGGATTTTAGAAACTAAATCTTCTAAAATCCCGTCTTTTCCAATCCGTTCTCCTCAGCAGCTGGCAAATCATCTTCTCTGCTTCTCTGCTGCGCACAGGGAAGGGAAGTGTCCCACTGCTGCACCACTACTCCATGGGCAGAACTGCCGAGGAGTTTCCCTCTGCTCACGTTGGGACCCAGGAAGGAGCCTAACTACATTGACAGCTTTTTAGCCAAGACTGTAATTCACTGGCGATGCTCTTTTAAAACTGAACTCTTTTCTCTGCCTCCAAAAACAAAAGAGGATCATAGTCATTCTTCAGCCTGAATTACAGATGATATTATTATATCTGCACTAACACAATGCGAAAAATGCTTACATTGTGCTACATCTATCACATAATTAATCCCAATATTACTACATGAAATCTCATGTGTGATAGTATTTTCCAGAAATGTTATGTTACAAAAAGGTCAAATATCATATAATTTTTCTGCTGGATCCTCCTGCAAGCCATGTTTACCCTAAGATATTAGCTTCCAGAAGGTAAAAGTAAGGAACAATGGCATTTGATAGTCCACTGAATATGCCTGTTGATTAAATGCTATGCACACACCTGCTTAGCAGCTGCAGCTGCTAATTTCAGCGACGGCACGGGGCAAAGCAGGTATTGCAGAACACCTAGAAAGGCAGGTGTGCGTCCGCAGCCGAGGGGGCCGCGACAGCTAGCCTCGCCTGGAGGAGTCGCGTGTCCCTTGAGCCTGCAATCCCACCTTCCAGCCAAAGCCAGCCCATCTGCTAGGACCTCTGCTTTTGCAGGGAGTTTCACATCCAGCTGGGGATGCGTTTGCTTTGCTGGGCAATGACATGAAAAGGGTTCTGTAAAGATACCGGGAGGGGCTTAACATTGGCACCTTATGGCCACAATAGTCCTCTGCCCCCGTTACGGTATATATGAGATCTGCTTCGCAGCAGACCTAGCCCTAAGGGTGGAACTATGGCAATGCTTGTTTTATTCCCCTCTTCTTTCCTGGCCATTTTGTCTCTCCGATGTATCGCTACCTTTGCCATCATTTTATTTTGGGATCTGCATTTCCAAGAGGCTCAGCATCGGACTATCACAGGAGGAAACGCATGCTTCAGAGATGTCATTCCCTGCTTCTTCTTCTTAATTCAAATAGTGAAAACCCATTCAAACTGCTTAACTGTTCAAAACAAACAAAAAACAAAAAAAAGCTCTTTCACAAAGGTCTTCTCCAAGTAAAAGCCAAAGTCAACAAAAGATGACAATGAACCTTGTCTCAAAGACGACATTTTCCAACTATCACCAACCTTTCTCCCCTTGTAAGATATACAGAGTAATCCCTTTAGCTGGGAACCTTCAAAAGATGGGCTTATTCAGCCATTCCTATTCACTCATCTGTTAAAATAATAAACCATGCTGAACTGGAATCATCCCCTAAATGTCCCGACGATACAGCTCCTTGACTTCACCCTATGGATTTACATGCTGTTAAGAGCATCTGCCGTATCATTTGTGAACATCCCATGTCATTCATAGGAAACTTAAGGTCTGCAGCAAACGATTATGCAGAAGATTCCTGCCTCCACTGCACCCGGGAAAATGCAGCAGGGAATGCAGCAGAAAATCCCAGCTCAGCCACGGCTGCTGGCGCCAGCCCGTCCACCTCGCCTGCCCACGGAGGTCCTCGGCTCCTGCGGGAGGAACGCTCCTCGCCCTGCCCTCTGAAGCACTGCGGCCAACTCCACGGTCAAGCGTGGCAGGGTCCCCTTCCTTATTTTCTTTATGATTTTGATCCAAATCTGCAAAATACACAGGGAGTGCAGCAATGCTTGTTGCCTTTTGCCTGGCTGTTGCAACTCAGTGATAGGCAGGATTTAAAACCAAAACTCTGCCTGGCTAAGCTAGTGTTTAACCATGAGAAAATACTTGTTTCCTTTCAGCATTGGTTAGTCTTTATTGAACATACACAGTTTGGCTCAGTCTGGCTTCAGCATTTTGTTAGTTTTGCTCCAATTCTTCCATGATTGTGAGCGTCTTTGACAGTAATTTTCACTTTGTTTAATTCAATCGACTATTATGACAAAATCCAAACTAAGATGCTGAGTCCTTAAAAAGAACCTGTGGGGCTTTTTATTCTTTAAAAAGTACTACTGCCCATATTTATTCTGAACCATCTGTTACACGTCTAATTAAAATATATTTGTAATGAGCTTATTAGTGCACAGAATATGTCCCGAACAGGATGTCAGTCAAGAACCGATTGTTTCAGTAGATAAGATACCTTAAACTCCTATTAGTTTAACAAAATACGGCATTGGTATTTTCATCTAGTATAAAAGCAAATTCAGAGAGGGCAGGCATTCACATACTTTTTGTAATAATTTCCTCTTCAAATATGTTGCTGTTCCTTTCTCATACAGAGTCAGATGGCCTCTTATAATTGCAGTATCAAATCTTTGCCTCAGTTTTCAACTGCAGGTGATTTCAAATGATTAAAGATGCACAACAGGGAATAAACAAAAATGCTTACATGCAATTATTTTTAATTAGTATTTGGCTATAAAGTGTGTGCCTTCATAAAAAAGTCTGTTATTCACATAAACATCTGTTACCATACACACAAGGAAACACACTGTAAGTCTGTCATCACATCACCAAAACAGAAAATACTAAGGAAGGCTGGACAGGAAAGCCAACACTTTGAGTTTTTAAACAAAAGATGTAAGCATAACTGCCAAAACAGACACTGCACCACACCTTTCAATTAGCGTAGTTCACAATCAAAGGAAGAGCTATTACCAATGGAATTATACTTGAAAATGTTAAAATAGATGGAATTATTCTTTGAAAACAATAGAATCTGTAAGCACAAGACGATTTCAAACTCTTTACTAATTTTGCACCAGCGAACATAATCAAAACGCTTCCTGTTTGCACAGTATCTCTGGGTACTCTTCTGACAACTTTTTTAAATCTTATTTTTGCTCATTATTTAAGCGCTCTCAAAAAAAAGTCTGCTGTGGTGTTAGCACATAAATAAACCTACAAGGTTCAGTTCTGGCCTCATTTTACAGAAACCTACTCAGGGACGCTGACATATTTTAAGTAAGCATGCGACAAACAGCAAAGTGAGAGAGATATACACAGTGATATAAATTAATACTACGATAATTGATAGGTGGAGATAAGGTTGCTCTGTGGAATACTGAGAATAAAATGAAGAGGAGGCGTGAGAGTACCTTGCACATGAATTACTGAATCAGTGGGAATTGCTGAGCTCTGCTGTGAGGAAGCTCTTGGAAATGCCTTGCTACCGTAACACCTCCAGCAACCAAAGTTAACACATTGCTTTCATGTGCAGAAAATCCGTAGTGCTAACCACGCAATTTAAGAGCCAAAATAACGTGGCTAAATTTGCATGAAAATAAAAGTGATTGTTTTATTAAAAAGCACAAACGAGGGTTTACACCAGTCGTGCCTCAGCGTCATCTATATTCAGATTTGAGGTGGAAAAAAAGATCACTGCACCTCAACTGTGGCTCAGCCGGGACCAATAACTAATCACTACAGTAAAGCCAACCTGGGGGTGTTGATCATCAGAAACATGGATGGAGACACCGCACGTAATCCTGACCCAGCACCCTGGCCCATTAGTTGTGAGCCCGGATCTTTCTGCGTACCCTGAGAGAGCTCCTGTGTCTTCAAATCTTTCCTTCCCGGGCTGTTAATGAATGTCCTCTGGGCCCAGCTTCCTATTCAGACCAGTACATCTTGGCCCAGAGAGAAGTCAAAAGTACCCTCAGAGTTTCTAATGGCAAAGATGACCCTCTGATAGAAAGCGGATCAGAATCTTTTCCAGCTCCCTTTGATTTACAAGCCTTCTCTCGCCTATCAGCATTTCATACATCTTCCAAAGTGTCAGAAATATGAAAGTCATACATTATCTGCAAAGAATGGCCCAGCTCATTACTATCATTTTATTTATTTAACAAATACGGTATTTAATCAGAAGAAACTGACATCTACAATTGTTTATTGCAATCATACAACACAACAATAAATAAACATTGCACATTAAGCAGTAGGCAGAAGGACAACCAAAACCATGCCATACAAAAAAATTCTTTCCGAGAAATCCTCCCGAACGGACAGTATTTGTAAATCTATTGACAAAGAGCTCCAAAAAGATGGAGCAGTAAATAAAAAACATAAGACCAGACACGGTAGGTTTTGCCACAAGACAAGCAAATTAATTTCCGGGATGACTCTCAGAGCAGAACTGTGGCACTTCCAGTAGGCTTTGAACTAACACAACAACATATCACACAGTCACTCGTAAATAACACAAGCTATATGAAAGTCTAATCTGCCTTTTAGTGGTAGCCAATTTTCCATATCATAAAATGCAAATCACCACTTCTCAGTTCACACATGCGATATTAGGTGGGGCACAATAAAGCCGACCCTCAGCAACCTCCACTTCACTCGCTGGAGTAGGGTCCTCTCCCCGGAGAAGCTGGACTATGTTACAGACTATATTACTTCTTTTTCCTTTGCTGTAGCTTAAGCAATACCACTTTCTATTTTCAGCTTTGTCTCTCCTAACTTAATTGCAAAGAAGTAAAGAAAATTTATCTCCATTGAAAAAATCTTCAGTTTTAAATTCTCCTCTCTCCCAGGCGTTCGTGTCCTCTCTCGTTTTGCCTCCTCACCTTTCAGGGCCCTTTGCAGCCGAGGCTCCTGTTTTCTGCAAGCATAAGGCAAGCAGATTTTGCTTTAAGACACCTCTGCTTTCCTAACTTTAGTGGGAGTTTTGTAAGAGTTAGTTGAGCAGAATTGTGTCTCAATAACTGTGACAGATGGCTAGGCCTGAGAGAAGAAATAACCATTTTCCTCATGAAATTTGCTGTAATACCGTAGCAGGGAGATGCTACCCTTCACTCTACAGGGCTCCCCAGGTTGAGAATAAAGTCAGCACTTTTCTTTATTTCTCTTCTTGCTCACTCTCTCCTCTGGTTTAAATGCAACTATCATCCAGGTTTGCGTGGTATCATTGAGGGAAAAAGCGTTCACTCCGTGTCCCTTAAGACATGGTAAACTCAAAAGTAAACAGATAAATCCTGCCGTCACAGCAGTTCCCTGGTCAAGAGGGTTTGGAGGGCTTGTGCCAGCCAGTGCCGTGCGGAAACAGGAGGGGCCCCGGCATGAGCACCAAGGGCTGCGTGAGCAGCGTCTCTCCCAGCTACGGGCTCTGGCATTAAGGAGTACACACGGAGTACGACTCAGGGTCTTGTTTCCTTGCCCTTAGCGAATGTGAAGCTCAGAGGTTTCAGTGGAAGGGGAAATTTTTTTTCTGTAAGGGTAATCCAAGAGATTAAAGGTGATATGGATTATCGAATTCACGTAACAATTCAGAACTGCAGGGAACTCTCGAGGTCTTCTAGTCCAACCTCCTGCTCACAGCAGGGCTAACTTTGAGCTTCAGTCAGACTCTCAAAGACTTGTTAGGTCAAGACGTGAAAACCTCCAGAAAGAGAGAGAGTCCCACAACTTCTCTAGGCCCCTGTTGCAGTATTGCATCACTGCTACTGCGATTTATTTTCTTTTTATTTAATTGAAGAGTCCTTTGCTTCAGATTGTGCGCATGGCCTCTTCTCCTTCCACTGCACACAGACTGAGTCACCACAGAAGGTGGTAATCAGACGCTTGGGCAGGACTTATCGTTGGTAAATCCATGCTGGCCATTCTCACCCATCTTCTTGTCCTTCATGTACCGGGGTACAGCTTCTACTAAACAACCTCCCCAAGGACTGAGGTTAGGCTGACCAGCCTGAAGTTCCTGGATCTTCCTTCTTATCTTTTGCTGATGAACGTTTATCCACTTTATTTAAGGAGTCCCTAACTCAATCTTCCTCCACGGTCACTAATGCCTTTCCTAATTCCTTCCCAGCATGCCTGGGAGACCTCTCCAGATGCCTGCCCATGGCCACCTCCCCAGAGCACCCTTCCCCTTCACACTGAGCCTACCAGGACTTCTCTGTGTGGCCAAGCTGCCTTCCAGCCATGCCCACTCATGTCTACATGTCAGGATGGATAACAGTTCTCGTACTTTGAGAAAGTTGTCCCTGAAGACGAGCCAGCTTGCCTGGGCTCCCCCGCCCTTCAGGGCAGCCTCCCTCAGGGCTCCTCAGATAAACCTACAACTTCCCACGTAAACCAAAACTGCTTTTCTGAAGTCCAGGCCTTTATTCTGCCACTTGCCTTCTTCACTTTTTTTTCAAGGTCTTAACCTCTACCATGTTCCGGCCCTTGCAGCCAGGGAGGGCTGCGGCAGAAACTGAAGCCCCCAGCGGCAGCACCAGCTGCGTGCCAGGTGCTGATTTCCAGGGTATCTCCCCAGCCTTCACCGGCATGTCGAGAGGAGCACGTGGGCGGCTCGACACCTCGCTCCAGAATCCTGTGACCACCCGGCTGGATGCTGGCCCCACGAGCAGCTCCGGACACATCCGAGCTTGGGCAGGCAACATGCTCCTGGCACGCAGCTCCGACGAACCGGCAGCACCTCTGTCCTCCTCAGCCACCACTACCCATTATTTCCTCTCCAGCGCCCGCTAGGCAAAAGATGTAGAGTTAAGGAAAGACAAAACTATGCCTGTAGTTTTTAACATATCAAAGGAAAAGACCCGACATTCTGGAAGCCACAAAGGAATATAACCAGAAGGCAGCAGGCAATTTCTGTTTGCTGCCACCAGCCTTAGATAGATACCATATCCTATACACCTATTCAGGAAACACTGTCCTGGGCCACATGAGTTTGACAGAGTTACACTGAAGTTCAGTAAGAGATTAATTATTACAAAAGTTGAAATAACTCAGAATTCAGATGAGACTTGCTTCTGGTCACATTTAAATAATGTCCCTATTGCAAACACTGCAAATAAATATACACCAACCTGAGAGTATACTGGGGTAATAAGTATGTACTTCACGTATGTGTTCATGAAGTACATGTGCTTCACTTATGCAGCCACATCCTTTAAACTTGTATCACTTAAGGCATGAAGGAACACACCTCTGAAGTTTGAACTTACATGGATAGGGGAAAATTGAATATTCCCAGAATTAAGGGACTAAAGATAGTCAGAATACAATATAAGTTAGAAGGTGAAGAACCTGTGTTTACGTTTACCTTCCGCAAAAATGCTTATGTGACACAGGCATCCTCGACCGAGGCTGGAGGCTGAGCACTAACCCGGCACGTTGCCTCCGAGCAGCCTTGAACACCACCGGAAAAGGCTGACGCGTTCTGGAAATGCTACTGAAGCGGGAGCCACCGTTGACAGCAACAGAGAAGTGACTCACCCCTCCTAACTCAGTGAAAAACGCAGCAATTCCTCAAACAGCTTTGGTGGCTCCAGGTATTTTAGTTTCAAAGTATGGAGGACCTCTTCATGTGCGAGAACAGCAATGAACATCGGGAGGAAAATGATAAAGACATTTACCTGCTTGCGTGACTTAATTGTTTGGTTTATTCAAGCACTAATATCCTTTTTTCCCAAAATAAGTTGATGGTAGTGACAGAAATATTAAAGCAATGTATCCGAGGTGCACCCACGGGTAAGCCTGCAGTAGAGCCTGCGTTAAAGAGGTAAGCAACAGCTCTAGAAGACGCTCTCCTTCCCCTCAGTAGGAACCCCAGGCCTCCTACGAACGAGAAGTTCCCACAGCACTTACAAATGCTAATTAATGCACGTCCTGCAGATAAACTAAGCAGTAAGTACCAGTAGTGACTGAACAACGTGAGCATACTTCAGCTTACTGTGAGGATTCAGAGGGAGTGTCGTGTCTCTGAAGAAGGCATTTTAGGCTTTTGTTTTAAAAATCAGTCTATTTCCAGAAGATTGTTATTCCTCTAACATACAACTTAAAAAACAGGATATATTTGGAACTTTCCCATTGAGGAAAATATGAAATACTGCCACAATAGTTGGTGTCTAGTACTGTGCCAAAAAATCTAGAGTATCTTTTTGAATTGTAACTCGGAGCCCACTGACTCTGTCAGACTCTCAAATGTCATTTCAGCAACAACGAGTGCTATCTAATTTCTATGACCATAGAGAAAAATTACAACCCTAAAGCAGCTTCGCATACCAGACAGAAAATACAAAGAAGCCAAGTTATGTGTGTTTTGTTTTTTCGAATCTCACGATTGCAAAACGACTAGCATGCAGCCCGGGAGGGGAAAAACAAAACGAGGAAAACTGCGTGAGTTGAACCACCGCCGAACAAACAGCGGCAGCGCGGAGACACGAATCCAGCAGAGCTCTCGGGCAGCCTCACTCCAAACGTCTTTTTAATCGTGTTTCAGAACTAAGAGCTCCTGGCAGGCTTCTCTACAGCCCTCCACGCACCCTGCTCCCGCTGCAGCGCCCGTCGGTCCCGGCGCTCCCGCAGCCTGCGGCTCTGCCCCTCTCCGTCTGCTTTGCTGCTGCCGGCACGGCCCGCGGCTCTGCCTCTTCCCGCTCCTTGCCCACGTCGCAGGCTCTGACCAGGGGCCAAGGACACGTGCACTTCGCTGCTGCATCCCCCGGGATCAGCACGCGAGAGCAAAATCCTCACTTTGCAGCGCTGCACCCCGCGAGATCCCCGCCGCTGCACCCCGGGGTCCAGCCCCGGGGACGCTGCACAAGTTTCTCCGTTCGGCCCCGTTTCTGAGGCATGCCTCTCTCTGCTTCCCTGCAAGAAGAACTCGTCTCTGACGGGCGGGGGTTATGCCTGGGAAGCACCGTTCCAAAATACGGCAGGGAAAACCAGTATGTTTATCAATGGCTTTGTTAATTATTTGCATCGCTTGGTTTGATTTTAAACTTTTCATCAGGCTAACCCAGGTGCTAGCAAATGTGCACACACAAAAGCTATAAATAGATAGACTAGGGAAAGAAAAATAAGAGCACAGCTTTTATTTGCACTGGAAAGACTTCGGAAATACAATAGGTTTTTGGAGGAATAGTGAGGAAACACAGTAAATATCTTCCTGGAAAAATAAGAAATATTGACATGAGGTTTCCAGGACACTGCTAGTATTTCAGAAATCTTATACGCGACCAGCTTTTCCCCCTTTTTACTGTTATTTTAACCAGACAAAATAACAAATGTCCTGGTTGCAGAACTTTCTGTGATTCTTTTGAATGGCAGAGTTTTCATATTTTTCTTAGAACTCAGGGAATCTCAAAGAATGATACTTTCCGTTCTCATTTTTCTGACTATCTGCATTAAAATTTCTCAGAATTAGGTAGAATCTCCTGGAGATAACAGGAGATAATATGAGATGGAGAATTTCATCTTTTTCCACCACGGGGCTGTCACATCAGAATTTTGCGGATAACATGAGATGGAGAATTTCATCTTTTTCCACCACTGGGCTGTCACATCAGAATCTACAGAAATAGTTAAACAAGAACCTTTTATTTAAATGTTTCAGCAAGAAGAGTTGTACAGTCTATTTTTTTCCTGCAGTTTCTATCTCAGAGTCCCCTGCTTTCCTGTTTCCTTTCTGTTGGCTATGATCCACGAGGAGATGACACATTACTACTGCACTAATGCCACAAAGCCATAAAATCATTCCCTGCCTGTTCGTGTGCACCTTGTTGTGCTTCTTACAGTATGAAACTGTGACATCAATAATATTTTATGAACTCTTTTGCATGTATGTACTCTATTTTTCTGCTAATTTCTGATTAGCCTGAGCAGCTGGCCAAGGTGCACTCCTTTGCCCAAGCAAACTGGATCTAGTGCAGGGGTAGGGATTGGTCCTCAGTTTTCTTTGAAGGAGTTGAAACTAAATTACTAGGAAAAACACAAGATTATCGCTGTGCTGAGAATAATAAATCACTAGCCACCAAATCTCCACTTCATTCTAGCAAATATAAATATTTATATGGATGCCTAAGTATTACAGGAACCATCTGCAACCAGGGAGGGCATGTTTGCTCCATTACAGACAGATTGGGGATTGGAAATGTTGGTAATACACCTCCTTACTCTGTTGGTATACTGCATTCACATGCATATGTTGTATGCACAGTAACATAAGTATTTGCATTTATTAACTCAAATATCTTGCTATTTTTAATCTCTTCCTGCATCATTTTCAATACAAAACAGAGTAGCATATGGGTCTCAGGTTTTGAATTTTCTTCTTTTTTTTTTTTTTTTTTTTTTTTTTTAGGTTTCAAGGTTCACCTCTGAGACAGGTTTTACATAACCCTACTATAGCTGTGAATATTTTCTCTGCAAAGTTGGTAAGAATATGGTAGGAAGTACTCCATAGCTTCTGAGGAACTTCTTCTTATGGAGAAGAGAGCCATGAACTTAACCCCTCTCTATCATCATAGGCTAGAAATAAATAGGCTTTTAGCCATCCCATTTGTGCTTCAACCTTTCAGCACCCTTGCCACTTATCACATTTTTCAAGGTCACCCACTAACACTGTCTCCCCAGTTGCCAAATCAATACAAGCAACATCACACTTCTCATAAAAACAGTTCTGCTTAAACTCAAGCCCCATAGACCAAAAGGAACTCTGCAACAACTCAGATGTCTCCTTAGTAAGAACTGAAGGACCCAATATTCTTTCAAAATCAATGGATCTGTGCCAATAACTTTAGTGAGTGCAAAAACCAGCATTTGGGACTTCACTCAGCAAACCAATTAAGTAAATGAGTTACTTTTAAGCCTGGTAAGTAAGCCTGTGCCTAAAGTTAAGTGCATGGTCAAGCAATTTGATGAATCCAGGTTTAATAAGGCTCAGCAGATTAGGCAAATCAAAGCTACCACTGAAAGTCTGGAAGCTTTGTTTAGGCAAGGACAGAGTGATGTCATTCCCACAAAAGTAAAAAAAAAAAAAAAAAAAAAAAAAACACTAGAATTTAGACTATTTTCAATAGTTTCTCAACTTAAAACTAATACATACTTGTAACTGAAGAATTACATAGATAATTTCTTATTAGATTTAGCTATTACAGATAAACTCTAGACTCTTTGCAGGCTTCCCAAGCACATGTATGAGTCCTTCATTACGGGGTCCAACGTCCCGACAAACCGCAACTTTCACCCCAACCTTTCACTTGGGTGTTACTTTACAGGTTCCAAAGCTTCATGCATGTGCAGCAATAGCTGTTATTGCACGGGAATATGGAGTCCAGCATGCTACAGAGATGAAAGAACATAGTCTGCTTTGAAAGAAGAGCGCGAGGCTACAGTTACCAAAAAGCTTTAATTAGTATTTTGATAAAAATATTTGGTGATAAAAATGCAAATAATCCCACTATTAATACAAGCCCTCTACACCCTTCTAAGAAAAATATCACAAGACGCTCCTCTTCCATAGGGCATCTCATTTCCATGATACAGAAGAGCACATATCCTCCAAAGTTATTGTTTCTCCATAAGTTTTACCAAATATATTTGTGTTTGACTAAGCCTAGTTAAAGCTTGGAATGGTAACTGTCCTCCTGCAAGTCACTGACACATCATCTTTTACCCCTCTGCAGAATAGGAAGGAGGGAAGATGAAGAGCACAGAGCACCACATAAGTTAGGTATGTCCTCTGGCAGAGAAGGTTAGATGGGTGCTTCGAAGCCTGTACCCTCCAGGGCCACGAACATTTTCAGGTGGGTCTCAAAGAGTCAGCAGTAATTGCATCTTCCCACGAGAGGGTTAACTGCAAAGGTCTCAGTTCACTCTGATGACCGCCCACTGACACAACCCCTGACTGCCTTCAGCACCGGGGAGCCAAAGCCAAATTCGGCTGAAGGCAGCAGGGAAGCAGGGCTGCACAGTGATTTTTCTCTCCATAGCACTCATAGCTGGACTGCTGCTGGACACGGGACAGCCAACTTCGTAAAGCGTCCGCAGCCTCCGTGGTAGGACCCAGGGTGACCAAGGAGTTAAGATCCATCTTCAGAGGAAAACGATTATGGAAGAGAATTTTGTTCCTTGTTTTGTGATGAAGGACCAGCCCACAGCAGGAAACGTCTAGACCGTGCCTTATGTTTTCGGAGGAGGCCATAGACAATTCTGTGTCCGTCCAATACAATCTTAAATTGCCCCAAGGGATTAGTTAGTATTTCCCAGCTGCCTAGGAGATGTCTTTTACCTATGCACTGAGCAGAGTTTATAGAGAAAACAAGAATATTGCCATCCTGCTATCTTTGAACCCCACACTGCTGTTGGTATGATGTCCCAGCTGGGTACTTGTGTAACAGAGCGGGTAGTTCCCACTCTCCCTCCTTCTCCCAACACTGGCTTTTCATGCAATGGGTCCCAGAACCAGCAAGAGTCTCTGAAAGTGACTGGGAACCAAATCTATTCTTATTTGCATATAATAAACTTTTACTTGAGTGTCAGCTTGCCAAAACAGATTATTTGCTGAAGTCTAGTTGTTATATTGGATCGTTATACAGTACACTACTGTAAGAACCATTACGATTTTAAGCCATTAGTAACTGTCACAATATAACTCCTTCTACAAAAGAAAGAGACAGGAAAAAAATACGCACATCAAGAAACTGAAAATTGAATTCAGGAGACATTTTTATTCTCAATTCTTACTTTGGTTCACTGGGTGATCCGTGGCAACTCGCTTACGTTATCTGTTCTGCACTTCCCTCTTCTGAAAAGCTAAATGAATAGTGGTTTTTTCAACTCTGTGAACGTCATCAGATGGAAATGGCCAAGTGCAAAATTGCAATGACGGTGGTTAACCTTTCATCCAGACTAATCCCAGAGCGCCGAGGCGCCGTTCACCCGCCAGGCACACTTGGGTAGCCTTAGGGTGGAATGTAGCAACCATTCAGGCCAGAAAATAGATGTCTTTAACTAGGAGTGAAGATTCACTTCACCAGCCAAGATCTGCAGTGGGAACTGTGAGGATGATACGGATAAGAATAGAAGGGAAAACTCCAGGAACATTATATCTAAGCGCTCAAGTCTGTGTCTTTCAAAGAGGCCAGACTGCTGCTCGACATGAGTTCTCATTATAAATACCAAAACTATTATCTCCTACTACTTATGAGAACAACTGCAGTTAAGAGATTGCAAATGTTTTCACTTCTGCAAGAAATCTTAAGTCGTTCCACGTATCACATGGAAATCAGTGGATGCTTATTTTTTAAACTGTGCTAGTATTTTTTAACTTTGTAAAATAGTTCTAACTAGTAAAATGACATTCTGCAAAATTCAGATGCCCTCTTACGGACAGCAGCTGTTGGAACTGACTGAAAGTAATCCTCTTGTTCAGTAATTCTTTGTCTTCCAACATTGCAATTTACTTTTCTGCCAAGGAATCAAACTGGCACTCAGATATGAGAATTGCTGAGGATCTTGCCTTTGTTTTCAGCCAACTGATATCCTGAGCCCTGCTATGACATTCTATAAATATTCCAAAAATGCTTGTGAATACCATAATTTCTCTATGTCTCACAAATGAGGAATTATCCATATAATGGATTATGAATGGAATGGTAGTGTATGGAAACTCTACCCACCCAAAACGTATTAAAACTCCCAAAGACTCGACATGAAACAAAATGTGTTACAGTCGTGGCTTTAACTAAACAAAGCTGTCTCCTGAGATCCAGTCTTATTAACTCTAATTCCCATAGAAGGTGCCAGAAAGGTGAACGTGCATATAGACACTACGTATACACTAAATATAAGCTGAAGAGTGCAGATGGGAAGATCTAACATATGTAAAAAACCTACTAACCCAACTATAAGCTTTGCGAATTTAAGCCTGAATTTTGATAATCAACCAAGCTTTCAAATATTAGGTGCGTTTTGCAAGGTGCATTTTTCTCTTCACTAATCCCCTGATCCAGAATCATGTGTAGATTTTGCCTCGACAAACCTCATATAGATTTTTTAAGTACCTTAGCATGGTTAATATCTGGTTACTTTTCAAGGGAAGTGTTTGAACAAAGCGAAAGGCATTGACTAGTTGCCTACTAAAGCCAGGGTCATTGCTGTGCCCATCTCTAAAATCCCCGTCACAGAAGCCCATGCAAAGTTTATAGAGAGGCTGGTGATTTTAGAAGTCATTGCTCAGTTCATTCCTCCGTTGCCATCAGTATGCCAGACCTTTCAACCACTTCTTACTCAAGTATCCCCTACTCATGTGAGTGGGGCATAAGGAAAGATTACTCATCGGCGAAGGGGTTGCAAAACTGCACTTTAAGGTTGCTGCTCCGGAGCCAGCCATTGTATCAAGGCTGAGTGTGCAATGACTAACTTCATGTAGGAGCCAGTCCATCTTCTGGGAAAAAAGAGTTCTAAGAATTATTTTTCAAACTAATTTGAAAACTTATAGTTCACTGCCTTTTTCTTTTCTTTTTCTTTTTTTTTTTTTTTTTTTTTAAGTTGCAAACAATCAAATAAAGACTGCAACAACAATGGGTTTATTTTTTGTAGCATATCTTTAAATTATAGGAAACTTGCCTCTTGGCCAAATCATGTTGGCTCAGAGCCAGAATGGATGTCTCCATTCTCATCCTTTCCCGTATTCTTTCAATGAGTAAAATAAAAATGTTTATTTTTTTTAAGTGAAGCAAAGCAGAGGCTTAGACGGACTGATTCCTAATTGCACGGTTCCTGACAGGCCTTCTTCATAAACAAAGGTTTATGAAGCCCATGGAAACAAATAGAAGGACTCTCATCGTCTTCAGCAGGCCACGGTTTGGGCTCTGGCAGCTTCAACTTAATTTATTACAAATGCTCTCAGTATTAGATTTTCTTTCAAAATTGTTAAATTGTAAGGCTGAGAGTCACTGAGTTTCACGGGAAAACAGAAAGAGGGAAGATGAAACTACCATATGAAGAAAAGCTATTTGGAATGCTTATGAAATACAGCATTAATGGGATCACATAATATGAAGAAAAAAATTAAATGGAAGTATTAAAATTATTCTCCAAGTGGAATCTTATTCATCAAATATTTCCTGGATGACCAAGGCAGAGAATTCATGTATTTTTGCAGTAAGCCACATGGCAGCTTTTCAGTAAAGCTCTGTAAGTCTTCTGTTTTCAACAGATCATTCATTTTTGTGAATAAACTGAAGAAATTCAGACCTAGAGGAAGAAATCCTAGAACGGCAGACTGGGACAGGGTGTCAGGAGCTACAGGCAATCCCCCTGCTCCAAGGCAGGACCTCTTCAGTCCGTACCCTGGGAGGCGCCTCCTAACCTTTCACCAGCGACAACTCCAAGGAGTCTTCTGCATGTCCATAAACTGTCATAACGTCCCCTGCCTTCCCCCTCCCCGTCTTTCCTTCTCGTTTTCATCTGTGTTCCACATGAATACAAGGGATCCTCGTACGAACCACCCTTCAGTCAGCTATTCCTCGTAGACCATTTTTTCTAGCTTTCTAGTCATTTTCACCGTTTTCCTTTGGACTTTTTTTGGTTGCTCCACACCTTTTTGGAAGGATAGGGTCTGGTCTTGACACCCTCCTGGAGATCGCCCGCCCTCTCCCCTCTCCCTCACATACATCACTCCAGTGGTAGGGAGAAAGTGGAGAGGGTGGAGATGAGGGATTTCCTTCCACACAGAAATGACCATTAATCCTGAATCTGTGTGGCCCCTGGAGGAACTGCAGACCGCGCAGTGATTGATGCAGAGGCTCTGAGCCTCCGCACCAGCTCCTGGCCCCATACCAGGTCTCTGGCAGCACGTGCTATTCAAGCTGTGTGAAGAGGAACTGTCCTGACCCTAGGAGTCACCAGGAGGCTTCTGCAGAAATACTGGATTACATTGTCCCCTCAGTTCTTGAAGCAGGAGGTAAAGGTATGTACCCCGCCCAGCCTTGCAGGCTATTCGCCATGAGCCCATTCTCCTGCATTTAAATCCCCCCAAATAAGGAACTTAGTATCAAAAAGTCTTTATGCCTTACATCTAACCGTGGACTTATTTTTATAAAATACTTTGGGCTCATATGAATGCATGCAAAAATGAGAACCACAGCTATGGCGTAAAGCCAGCTTATCAAAAGATACAACTCACGATTTCTGTATCGGGGCCTTGTCCCCCGTCCACTAGCCCAACACTTCGAGGCGCTAGGGCTGACCCTCTGGCCCATCCGTGGGACATGCTGAACTCCTGGCAGAGCACGCCACCACATTCACAGCAATTTTTTGGGACCCAGATCTCTGCCAAAGTTTGTCTGAGATTTGCAACTGACTTTAAAAGGAACAAGACTTGGTCCTTTAAATAGGTGCTATATTTACGGAGCAATGACTAGCCAAAATGTAGAGAAAAACCCAGCCAAATCCTTCGCTATTTTTGATGACACAACAAAGTCTGATTTTCATTAACTGTTGCACGTATGTATCAGGGGTCCTCCCAGGGACTAGGGAATGAATGCACTTTGTTTGAACTCTGTAGCTATTATATACTACTTTTTATTGATTTTTTTGCCTGTAATTCTCACTGTAGTTCTATTGTGTTCATGGAAAAATATTTATTTTTAGTCCCACAGTTTCCCAATATACTTGTTTTCATCATAATTGCTTTACTTCTATTACAAATGCTGTATGATTATAGGTTGCATCTTCCCAGTCGTCTTAAAAAATACAAAAACATAGCATATAAGATTAATGTCAGTTATCCTAAAAAGGCAAAAAGAAAATAAAGCATGGGTAAATGCACATATCATGCCCTCAGATGTGTGCTTATGTCCTCCATCGATGCCCAACCCATACACTTGGAAGCACAACTTGCCCATGAAGTAAACAGAGAACCCAGAGAAAAGCTGGCCTTTCTGTTTCTCAGTGTTCGCACTAGAAAAATAAATTAGGAGACCACCTTGTCACCTGACCCATCACTTAACTCCCCACCAGCAGCTCCGTCAGCTTCAGCAGCATTGCTGCCAAGGGCAAACCCACCCAGGACGGCAGGGGCCGGCACCAGGAGGCCGGATGGGGGGACCCGGCGTGCCGCGGGGCCGACGCGCGGCCGCGTCTGCCTGGCACCGACCTTGCACAGAGCTCTTCAGCAGCCGCTGGCAAAGGAGGAAACCAGGCACTGCCCTCACGTCGGGATGCAAAACCTTCAGTGCGACCTCACTGCAAGACTAAAAGTTCGTTTCACCAGTGTTTGAGCTTAACACTTGTAAACTGCTGTCAAGTCCCCGAGAAGAGCAGGATAGTGGCTTTTGCAGATCTTTTGGCGAGGGCTGGTCTCATTAGGGGTCCCACAGTCATTTTTGGTCTTTAAATGATCTCCTTCTGAACTTGTTTCTACTGCTGTAAGCTTGGCTCTTTTCCAGCTGAAGCATTTTGCCGTTTGGGGAAAGATTTCAGTGAGTCAGAGCAGAGACGGAAGAAGGCGGTAGGTGCAAGTGGATCGGGGAATGCATAAGGGAGTTGCAGCGGGATGAAAAGCTGTAGTTGGTACTGGGAAGAGTGCAGGGCCATCAGGGAGCCATCTGGGAAAAATCATTTTATTTATAACTTAAGTAATAGCACAAGCCACACAGCAAATCGATTTGCTTTTGGATTCTAGCTATTGTCTGATTGCCCAGACAAACAGCATCCAGTTTAAGTGGAGTCCACAGCCGTAATAACAAAGAAGGAACACAAATTTTAATTATGTTTCTTGAAGTCTGTATAAGTATTGAAGAACCACATAAAAATGATTTTTTTGACTAACTTGCAGTTGAAAATGTGTCATTAAAAGCTATGAGTCTGATTTTCTGCTCTGCTGGTCAGGATATTAACCAAAATGATAGAGTATTCACTCTTTGAGGGGAGAAAAAGTAGAGGGAAATAAATGCTGAAGGTTTCATGCTGGAGATATTATGAGAATGATGCTAAAATGAGAAAGTTCATCGCCCTTCTCTTGCTTGTTCTGCTACAAGCTGGTGTAGGAAGAACAAAGAACACGCAAGGTGAACTGGGCAAAAATAAATAATCCCAGGAAGAAAGTAAAAAGCTTCCTCCGTGCATTTGAAGCACAATTGACACCTTGTAGTTTTTCCGGTTTTAACTTTCACATGAGCAGTATGTCAGCTTCAGATGTCGCATACAGTATACGCATCTGACAAGAAACCTCAGAATGGGGGCTTTCATATCACCAATGATTCAAATTAATTTTTGCTTTCCTCCACTTGCGTCTTTCCTAATTCTACAGGCTTGATTTCATACCCAGCACAACTTACATTTATTTGTAATCTCACTGCTTACACTCCACTGAACAATAAAAGAACAATAAACTTAATAAAAAGCCCAAGTGATTGGAAATAGCTCTGGGAATGGCAGTCCAGTATGAAAGCTATAAATTTACTTGTATACTCATGACATTGTCAGCTAATTTTTATGAAAAGCCCATCACAGAACATTGCACCAAAACACTGTGATCACTCGTATGTCACCCATCAGACTTCCCCTGATAACAAAATAGAAAATGCATCTTAAAATGATACTTCAAACTACAAATTCATCTCGAAATGCTCACTGTATGCAGCAACAATTTTTTCCTGACCCTGTCTTGCACCTGAACCTTAAATTAATCATTCCCTTTCTATAACATTAAAGAATGCCCAATGGTATTTTTTTTTATTAAATCTAAAATAAGCTAAAATTTCAACCAACAATATCATTATTGGTTCGGTTAATATTTCACTATTCAAATCTACACAGAGTTCAAGAAGCTATACAACGTAAAGCAACTAACAAGGGTTTGGGAAATATGATTTAAAAATATTTGTTTATACTTGGATCAGAAAGTATTGACTGATAATTAGAGGCTGAACCAAAACCCGCTGAAGTCAAAGGAAAACACCTATTGATTTTAAATGTTTTTGGATCAAGCCCTTAAGACCTAATCCCAAAAAACACTGAGCATATTAAAGTTACATAGGAGCTAAGGATATCAAGAATTCACAGGACTAAATCCTCTTAAACACATAGTGTTATCCTGACTCAGGTGGAGATGTTCAATTGGATTAAATAGGAAAGATCTCCTAAGAGATGGCTACTATTACTACTGCTTTCTTGTCATTATTTTTCTAGTAGGTCTGCTATTAACGTAAGAAAAGGGACACTGTTCATGTCCCAACTTCCCACAAGTCTCTCTATATATTTTAAACACCCAGCTCTATATGTATTATAAACACCCAGTTTACAAGTATCCACCACCAAATTCTTTATGAATCAGATCTCCTGCAAACTACTCATACTTTTTTCAGACACAAATTTTAATTTCAGCAATGGCACAAGAGCACTTCTTAAATACATATGGGGAGGTCCTCTGGCACCCTGGGAATACCGACAGGAATAAAGAGGCACGAGACCTTTCTGCCATAGTTTGAGCAGCTCTGCCAGCCGCGGCAGAGCCTTCAGTTCTTAATCCTTCTGCTGATGGTTACAGAAATCGGAGAATCGAAATGTAGCTAAATCCCCCTGCCTTTCTCCTTCTGCTGTCCGCCCCTTCCTTAGACTCCCCTTGGCAGGAGCCCTCTGAGATAGGTTTTGGGTCAGCCAGAGCAGTCGGCATCATCCAGCCAAGCACCGAATCCCTCCTGCCCCCGGGAGCAGCACACGGTCCGACGTTTCTCGCATCTCTGAAGTTTGAAAGGATCGCTTCGGTAGAAACGCGGATGTCTCTTCTTTTGGCCCTGACAATGAAACTTGTTTACAGCCACACAAAAATTGGCATTATTTGTTGAATAGATCATTACTGGAGGAGAAACGTAGCACGTATGTGTTTATCCGTTGCTTTTGGCTATTGCAGAGAGTAGGGCAACAGGAATAAAGTTGCAGGAAACATGAATTCCAATTGTCAGCCTTCCAATTTAATTCCTCCTCTGTCCCTGCCAAAACGAGGCAGGATGGAGCAGCAAGCCTCCACCCTGCTACTAACGGCCTCAGCTGCACGGCGTCACACCCAGGCGTTCCTGCTCCCCCCGCCGCACGGCCAAGAGCCCCCCGCTCGCTGTTGGCCAAGCAGCGTAACAGCCAGCCCTCCCAGGCTAACTTTTGCATGAAATAGTGCAGTGGAAACCTCCGATGCAAACTCAAAGTGATAAAGAGAATTAAATACAAAATTAAACACTTCTGATTTGTATCTGGAGAGGGCTCTGGAGGAGGAAAGAGTAAGGAGGAAAGGGCTTCTCAAAGCAGCACAGTATTCGATATTTCATGCTATCCATTGAACGACTACTTCATCGCAGGACAAAATTCAAGTATTTTGTGCCAAGCAGAATATAAGTCATTCTTGCTGAAAGATCTCAAGTCAGACCTTCACGCTTCTCCGAGAGCCTCCCAGTGCCTTCTACCATGAACAGTCCTGACTGTAAATATCGGCAGGGAGCAGGCGGGATTCAACTCACCCCACTGCAGCTGCCCACCGAGTAGGTGCTGTGTTTAAGCGAGTCAAAAAGGCTTTCTTGCTGGGCAACTGCGCCGTGCACAAGTCATTCCAGTTTAAGGTATGTGGCCCAAGACATCTCTCGGGAAGCCACGGTCTCTTCGTTGTCTACAGAAGGAATTTACTGCAACCAGCTTGGACTCACCATCTCACTCCGACACAATTACAGGGAGATGAGATGAGTTCTAGTCAAATTTGGCCACTTTTAGTTACTTTATGACTGACATAAAAGTCATGTCAGTAAGATCATTTCCAACGGCCTCCTCCATCAGCAGTGGAGCAGCCTGTTTGAGGGACAGTGTCACACTCCATGAGAAATCCAGATTAAAAATATGGGACCGTTTAAGCAGTACAGTACCCAAAGTGAGCAAAGGTGACAGAATTTGACTCTCAGATAATAAGCACCATTTTAGGGACCCCAAAACACCACGTTTGACAGAGCTGCCAAAGACAAGTGCAAGTCTATTTTGTAAGCATAGGTTTTATTGTTCTGGTAACATAAGGGAAAAAAAAACAATGCTTTACAAAAGAAACTTGACATAGTATTGAGGATGTTTATTTCTTTTATCATATTATGTATGAATCTTTTATAAGTTTTCAGTGAACTATATTAATTAAAAATTAGTTCTGGGAATATTTTGCTTGTAGCCTAATAAGCTATTACGTCAATACAGATTTTCATAGACTATTTTAACTTTGAAATAAAAGGGTCTCCTGAGTATGCACAATGGAACAAAAATGTAACAAAAAGAATACAATGCTTAACACTTTTTACTTGTACAAGTCAAGGATCAGAGTGCAGGTTACACTAGTACAAGCCTTTCTAAGCAATTTTTATTAGTTCCCTCCAAAAATGTTTAATTATTAAAAGTTAAACCCAGACCCTGTATAAAACTTGATTATTCTTATTATGGTATTATTTACTTTTGACTTTATTGTCATCCCCCCCAATCCTATCGCACAATAAGTAGGGCTTTTCCATCAGCGGTCTTTTGGACATCATGCCTTCACAGACGGCAGGGAGAGCAGGAGCTGCTCTTCCGTTATTCCACCCCAAATGCACCCATCCATAGGGAGGAAGCAACAAAAAAGTTGGAGCCATGGCTCCTACGTACTTGTGATTACCTAGATTTATTGCCTCTGGTATTAAACCAATGCAGCAGCCTTCCCTCACCGTGCAAAAACAGGAACTCCTAAAGAATTGTAACCGAGGTGTGTTTCTGGGTCATGATTTCGGTCTGGAGCTCCTCCCAGGCAACGCAGCGACATGCTGTGCTTTAAGTAGGGGTGAGAATGAATTCATCCCAGACCTTTGCAGCTCCCAGTAGGGTGGCAGGTACTTCACAGCAGAAAAAAAACACAGGAAAATCTCAAATTCCAGGCCACTGACCATCCAAATCCATTATCAGGGATTCCTAGTACTGACTGCAGTTCCTGCTTCAAGAGAACAGACCCCCAAGAGCAGACTTAGAGCAGAAACTGTAAGGCTAATAAATAAAATGCTGCAAGTAATTCCAGAATCAACTGAAGCTGGAGGCCCAGGGAGAGGCGGGGAAAGCAACCTGTGCGCTGAGTTCCCAGCCGAGGCGGTTCAAGCTGCTTCTGCATAGCGGGCTCCAAACCCGCTGCGCTCGGAACAAGCAGGACGCTGCCCCGCGCAGCTCATCAAATTGTTATCAGCGAAATCTGGAAAGCATTGCACAAACCAATATTTTCCTTTATTTTTGTGATTCTAATGAAGTGAAAACTTTGGAACCACATGTTCCCACTTGCAGATCCGCGTTCCCGCGGCTGCCTGTATCTGTTTCTCCAGCACACGGCCAGAGCAGGGCAGCGCTGGAGAAGCCACAAGCTCTGCAAAGGCAGGCGAGCTCCCTCCAGGAAAGGAGAGCAGCAGCTCTTATGTGAACAGCCACTTCTGAGGATTCGCGTAGGAGTAATTTATCTGGGCTACTGAATTAAGTGATGCATTACAGGAGCACAGCATTACAGCTGACGATATCCCATTGCAGGATCAAGGCCTGAATTTCTGCCAGTTTTCAGTGTAACATGCAACTGCTAGATGTAAAACTTCTCATGCCTCATACAACCTCAGACTTAAATTTCCCTGGGAAGTTTTAAGACAACCCCTATACCTGTTTCTGAATTTAAACCTGTCATAAGGATTTTTTGCTAATGAACAGCTGACAAACAACCAAACATAAAACTCACGTTTCTGGAGGCACCGGTCCCTAGAACAATGCCTGCAATTCACAGGTGAGTGTTAATTTTGCGGCCAGAGAGTGAAACCACAAAAGGGACTCTGCCTTGTGGAAAAATAACCCTAATTTGATAAATGTGGGCAAGTTAATGTTCCTTTGAGGGCCATAAATTCCGTCCTTCCTGACTGTTTGCTGTTTAGTTTTTCATTTCTAAGGCTTTTGTTCATTTAGGTTTCTACATGTAGCAACTCGCTGGAAGCACAACGGCAACTTAAGCCACGTAGCCACACCACCTGTAGAAAACAGTCTTTTGCCCCATCGCCGAAGGGAAGCAAGAGGCCGAAGACGGCCCTTTTTCTCCCCTAAGCAGGCAGGTCACATCCGCAGGCACGGCGCCACAGGCCGTGGCCTCCACGAGGACTTTTTCCTGCAGCAAGACCTGGTGGATATTGCTCAGCCCCTGCAGAAGAAGCGACCCTACAGTGCCGGGGGACCACCAGCTCTGCGGGCACTTCCCGGTGCAGCTGGCCCTCCGAGCCAACGGTGACCAGGCTCGCTCTAGACTCAAAGGAAACTTAACTACATCAGGTGGGTAAGGCACAAAAATTAATGGGCTCAGCTAAGAGGTGGCCCAGAGTCACGGCAGCCTGCCGTGCCCGTAACCCTTCCTGATCCGTACCTTGGAGTATCACTGGGCAGTACAGCTACGCGCTGCCCATCGCTCCACGCACACTGCGATGTCAATCTAAAGCAGCGTAATTAATTAGAATTATTTAGCCTCACGATAAACAAAGCATTACACTGCTCGTTGATTTACACCGATTCAGTAACCAAAGTAAACAGCAGCTAATTGATTTGCTGAGTTTCACCAAAGAAGTATACGATAGCGAGCTGAATATGAAAGAAGGCCTCTTGATTCCCATTTTAGTGTTTTATCCTCAGAGTCCATCTATTTCTCCTGAGCTAGGTGGTATTTTTAAAAAACAAAGACATATCAAAGGAAAATAAACTTCACATATCTTTGTGTTATTTAGTTTGCAGGTTGAAACATGTTCTTCATATTCATATTAATGAGCTGCTTCTCATGAGGCCACCCATTAAATTTAATAGGAGAGCTAACATAAACCTCACATGAAATGAAATGGGTGCAGTTGCGTTTACATTTCTTTTAACAGTACACTCTGCATTCCTCTATTATAAACAAGCTTGTGCATTTTATTTAATGATAAGCAGGTTTAACAGCTCTTTCTGGCTTTCTTTTCAATTTGCCATCTTTTACTTCTTAGCTGAATATGAGGATAAGATGCTTAACTGATCACTGGTCACAGAGCTTGTTTAATGTGAAAGTTAACTAAAATATGCTAAAGCTTTTCTTTTCATTGTTGCAGTTTTCCAAAACTTTTAAAAAAACACTATTAGCTGATGCAGTTTCTAGTTGGGACGGCGATGAACAGATAACCTATTGAAAATGTTTGCTTTTCTGTTTGTTTAGGGTCGGTTTTGTGGCTGAGGCATTGTTTTTCCTTTTCTGACAGGACTGCAGCGTTGTTTCAAAACAGACATGAAATCCAAGCTCTTTGGCATAATTTCCTTCCTTCTCGGTGCTGCACAAACTTAATTCTCTCCAAACATGTCTCAAGATCATTGAGTTATTATTACACTTTTTAGATTTCGAGCGTCACATATAGCCAGATTGCCCTTCCAAATAAAGGGGAACACAGTATATAGTGTGCGTATGCTCCAAATGTAATCCTCAGGTGGTCTAAAAGGCATAACTGGCAGCAAGTATTTTCCCAGAAACCCTGTAACACGAATTAGAGCAATACCAACTTGCTCTAAGAAAGACTAAAACAGATACTAATAAACTTGTCTGAATAGACTCCTGATCTCCAGCCTCCACATACTGCGTTCAGTTTATAAGACTATCCTGTCTGCCTTTACTGGTGCTGACTAGTCGGATACTATAATTAATTTTGCAGGCCCATCACAACAGTCCCTGAGCATAATTCAAACAGAGGAGCTGAATGTGCACCTTAGTCATCACCCTTAATTAACCTGTCCTCAGGAGTGCCTTTAGGTCCAATTCCAGAATAATTTTACAGATGGGCAAAACCCATATGCACTTTGAACTAACAACCACTTTTGAAGGCACAACAGCTCCTGCGCTTCATCTTATCACCTCGGTCTATCCTGTCTCTGTTACAGGGACATCGTTCAATAAACATTAATCAGAGAAGACAAAGATGTCCCCATCATGAGAGCAGATGGGATGTGTAGACAGCGTGGAGTCAAACCGAGCTAACGGCTGCCTGTGCAGCTAGTACAGAGAGTGCACAGCCCATACCGGGCTCCAGGGCTTTCCCAGCACACACCAGTTCAGACACAGTGTAAAGATAGCTGCCCTGTCGTTGTGCCCCTAAAATCAGAAAGTCAGTGATAAAGGCAGAATTAAGCATAAGTCTCCAAGGTGTTCAATACTTTTGCCTTAAAATCTGTTTCTTTCTCTGCTCTCTCACGTCTTAGGTGTGCAGTAAGAATACCACCATTAGTGCTCAAATTTTCTAACACTTCCAAAGTGAACTGCAGGCGAGTGTGTTAGGCCAGCAGCACTGACCCGGTTTGTTGATCAGCGTTGCCTCTGGACTGCGTTCACTTCACAGGGTGAACACCGCTACGTGCAACAGGCCGACGAAAAGATTATGGCAGTTCAGATTGCGTAATGAAGGCTAACTGGGGCTTAAGTCATGTGGCTTTCTTCCAAATGCTAAAAATTACAATAAATGTTTGGTTGAACAGGCAAAAAAGCTATACCGAGGAAGCCACTGCTTTATTCCCTTTTTAATTTTCCTGTAATCATCAGAGATACATCGTTTCACAGTTGTCTACTTTTCCAGCTGCAGGAACAGGTATCCACTAGCCTACATAATTTTGACTCCTCTGACGAATCTCTTGTTGATTTTTCGATTTGGCAGGTCTAGATTCTGTAGTCGAGCTGCAGTGGCCCTTCTTTCCAGCTGTGTGCACCAGAAATCCTTGCAACCAAAATAATAAAGGAACTTCATTTTCAGATCTTTTTTCTATCTGTTCCTTGTATACGCTTACTTAGCCCTATCAATATCCTTCATATCCAATTGCAAACACTTCTAATTCAGAGAAGCAAGGGAAAGCAGATCGGAATTTAGAAAAATAAAATTGTCAGCAAGCTCATTTCAACCCTGAATATACAACAGTCCCTGGCTATTCAAAAGCCCTGAGCAGGACTTCCTGCGAAGACCACCAAGGAGTCTGCTGCTGGAAGTAACTCAGCGCTGCTGCCGTCTACCACAACAGTACGCGCGCCTGGCTCTGGGTCAGCGCTCATTTGCTGCGAGAGAAAGTAGGGAAGAAACACGCAAAGAAAGAACGACAACCAACAGACCAGAAAATGAAGTGTCACTGGGACCCCCCTCGTAGAGCACCTACAGGCCTGCAGGGCTCTCCCTCTTTCACACTGCTCCTTTCTCTGCACCAGCATGGCTCCACTACCAGTTATCCAGGAGCAAGCAGTTGGCAAAATGCATCTTTCTAAGCTTGAATCCCATAACAAAAATGTGAATGATCTAAGAAAGAACAGTTTGTTTCTTCAAAAGAGAAACTGAAATCATCCTCTCAAAGACTTGCAGTGCATTTTTCAGAAACATCTGAACGCTGCCTATATCAAAACATCATGGTACTCAGAACAGGTGGCTTACAAATCCCTTTTCCTTTATAATTTCCTTAAAAAGCTACCTTATTTATCTTTCAAAATGATGTGAAAATTACAAAAAGAAAACAAAACAAGTAGGAAAAGTGTTTATTGGGGGAGTTACAATCTTGAGGAATACTCCCCAAGGGAAATGAGTGTTTAATTAAACATACGAGCAGTGCTTATCCAATAGAGAGATACTTCTGAAGTACTAACGGCGGTTTCCTGGCATACATTACTTCTGAATATTCGTGTTTTGTTTATTTTGGATACTGTACACTTACACAGGCATGATGTTAACAGCACATGGAAAGGTGAGGTAATAGTTAAAGTAATGCACCAACTGCTACTCTAATATAACTTCCATTTCAGTAATATCTTTCAGTTTCCTGTTGAAGACAGGAATAAATTAAATCAAATTGCACAGGGATGCTTTATCTACATTCAACAATACTACTGTTGATGCTGATCATGTGGACAACTTACAGTTTTTCAGGGTTGTCTGTGAATATGCTTAACAGAAACAACAAAATGAATAAATGAAATACTCAGTGCTTTTGGAAACTCAAGGAAAGAATTAGCAGATTTGTTAATGAAAACTTATTTCAGTAAAAAAAATGTTCCCTTCAGAATGAGTGCTCTTTATTCAACCTTTCAATGTCAGTTATCATTTTTAAAACAGCTTGACCTGGAAGCATACAGTTAAAATTGTGGTGACTGTTAATGACAGTTTTATTGGACACTATGCTTATAGTTCACATTTTGAGGTCTGTATGTAATTGATCTTTCTACCCTACATGAGAAACACTGCAATAAGTTGGTTGCAGCACCACATTATAGATATAGAGAAATAATAATGATGTCACCTTGAGATTCAAAGATCGTGGAATAGTAATAGTCTCCTAGCTCATTCTCCCAACTGTGATGACCTCTCCAGTACTAAATCTTAACACTCTCAGCATTATTTTTGAATTATTCATGCTAGCCTTTTCCCTCACTACAAAATCAAGGAAAATGAATGCATCATGCTCTGTCAGCTCCACAGGTATTTTGGTAAAAATATAAAATGTTATTTGGTTTCAAAAAATCTGTGCAGCTATACAGGTCACTTGCCTATTCTGAACAAAAACAAAAATTCATATGCAGAAGGCAGGGAACACATTCATTGCGAGCTGGAATGAGGCATTTCCAGTCACTGAAAGTTCTGAAACCTGCGTTTTGATTAATTGCATGCTCATCTGTAGAAATAAAACAAGAATTAAACAAGCATCAATACACACAAACCATTTTTCAATTACTTTGACAATGCAACATTGCCATCATTTCAGGGACTGAGCAAGATGACAAATGCAGGGAATTACAGATTAGGAACTGAGAGCTGCTTCTTCAACATTTTATTTACAACTCAAATTAGCGATGATGTTTGGGTCAAGCAATAATAGCTGAAGTAAAAAAATCAGACATTTCTTGAATTACATTACACTGAATTATAACTGCACAGTAATGAGAGTAAAGACAACTAGTTTGCTCTTAAAGGTAGCAGGCTGATAACTCTTCTAGTTTATCAAACCTAGATAATAAGAGAGAGCTACAGTTTTATTCCAGTGATGGATCTCATAAAAAGTGCACATGGGAATAAAATAAAATGCATGTAAATGTAAACTCAAGCAGGTATCCTGATTCATCTGTAGCTGGTGACCTTTAAGTTCATGATGAAAAACAAATGTCAAGCTTTCAAAAGACAGGAGTATCCCTGGCTTTGCTGGGGATTTTGTATGCTATCGCACAGACTGTATTAATTTAGCCTGGCATCAATAACCTTGAAATCAGGATTTTGTACTAAAAATCTAGTTTTATGTTTATTCAGAAAGCAAAGATAAAAGGCGACTTTATTTTAAGGGACCCTCCAGTGGCTACAGGGCAAATGCAATGTAACATTACTGATTTTGCCTACCTTGCTATTCAATGCTAGCTCCCATGGCAACAGATTTTATATGAATACAAAGAGTGTGATGAAGATCTCCTTTTTTTTTTTTTTTTTTTTTTTTTTTTTTTTTTTTCCCAGAGTTTAATTATGGAAAAGTCTCCTGTCTGTAGAGTTATCCAACATCATGAAATAGAATACACTCCTAGAAAGCCCTGGTTAAAATGAGCTGCAGGTTCTCAAGTCTGGCCAGGGAAGAACAGACGGACCTCATTTATCTACTTCTGCAAACAGCAAAGACATTGTATAAGATATCCGTTTGTACTGACACAAACATTTTAAACTGACTAAGAGGGGAATATCATCTAGTTGTTAAAGAAATAACACAGGATCAATTAATCACTTCTGTAACTCTAATGAAAAATGCTGTTTTGCCTCCATTCTTTCCTCTATTAGTTTATAAGCTGAAAGATAGTCAGTCTGAATGTTTCACCTTAAGATAGAAGGGAGAATAAAACATTTTAATTTTTTTTCTTATTTTTTGTAGTTACATAAAAAGATTTACCAGTTTTCCCATACATTCTCTTTGTTCCAGATTATAAACGAACACTCTTACTGTGATGAATTTCATGCTTTAAAGAAACTAAAAAGCATATGTGTCAAGAAGAACAGAGGCATTAGAAAATCACTGGTTTTAATCTAATTGAACATCAGCCAGGACTGTCCTTACTTCACCTGTAGTGCTTCTAACATGCATTGAAAAGTGCCCCAGCAGGTGAAAAAAATATTACAGACCGAGAGGTAGTCACAGGTAAGGCCAGCTCTATCAAGAATTGAAGACAAGAGGAAGCACGCCTTCCCTCCATGCAGCAGCTCTGTCACTGCAACCTAAGTCAATTATAATTACAGACAACCCAGCTTCTTTCTTAGCCCGTAATTCATACCTATTGAAATCAAAGGGAGCTTTGCCATTGACTTCCGCAGGATTATTCCCTTAGCTTGACTACTTCTAGTACACCGGATACTATACTTCTACTCTCCATTCTCCAAAAAACTATTCTGTATTTAAGTGTTAAATATGTATTTTGTATTTCACATTCATGACACTCCTGCATTCATTTGGTACGTTGCTAAAAATGTACGGAACAAGGATTCTACTACACTGAGAGAATCAGCCAGACTTCCAGTTGTTGTTGTTAAAATACTCTGATGCACAGACGTGCAATATCTTTTGAAATTGTGCAGGGTCTTCCATTAACAATGGTGGAGTCATTCCATCAGTGTGTTGAATTTTCCTTTTCTGAGGGCACATGGACATGAAAGAGAATCTTATCTGTCTGCAACAGCAAACACGGAGTTTGGATCCAAAGAGGGCTGTTCAAAGATACCAGTATGGCTCCTTTTTGACAAAGGCAGGCTGTCGCTACAGCGAGAACCAGCTCCATGCGCAGAGCAGGCTTGCACTGGCAGGGAGATGGGCTCGATGACCTAATTGCACTTTTCATCTCCAACGTCTGTTTCTGTGATAGCCAGGGTTTACGGCCTCAGTGATCAGAGGGCATTTCAAAGTGCAATGTGCCGTCTCTTACGGCACAGTGACAAATGATATTTCACTTGGAAAAATGCAACCTAATATATCTAGGGAAAAATAATCTTCAACAAAGGTACTCAATGGTAAACGGAAATCTGGAAAGAAGTAAACGCAAAAGAAACGTAAGCATGATAATACCCAGCAGATTACATGTGAGTTCTCACTGAAGCACACATGAAAGTTTTCAGAATTGTTCATGGACTTCTGAAGATGCATAAACTCAAGTGCCACGTCAGAGAAGGAGACTGGTTGTGCTTCATTTTGTGCCTGGCTAGAGTGTACGTAAGTGTGCTGCATGCAAACCTAAATGCCTTTTCTCACATCCACTGCTATTCACCCAGTTCCTAGCAATACTCCTAACTGGTAGAAATATGCCTAACAGAAGTCAGAAAAATTCAGCTTCTCATTCTTGGCCACTAAGGTAAAAACCAACATCGTAGCAAGTTTAATGAACTCTTTTTAAATTCCCTTTTCCCTTAATTCCACAAGTAAGTACCTATTTTAGGCCCTTGATGCAACACCCGTCAAATATTTGTGGGTAATTCCTGTAGTTCTGCTTAGTCTTCTAAGCCCAGATCTACAGAGGTATATAAATGAGTAGCCCTAAATCCAAACAGCTTTTTGGCTCTAATTTCTATTTTGGCACTGAACTTCCATATATATTATATATTTATATATATTTCTTATTTATTTATATATTTTTTAAAGATATTTATATACCTATATCTCTGGATGTGAGCCATAATCACACTATTGGCACATCTCTCTTTAATCTTTCCCAACAAGTTTCTCTCTCCCAAGATGTAATTGTTTTTTTACTGTTCTTTATTCAATGGTGCATATATTTCTTAGTGCATATGGGATGCCTAAGAAATTTTAAAAGCTAATTCAGTTTAAAAGGGATCATAGAGAACTACACTTTTAGATATATCAAGCCCTCTTCTTTCTTTGCAAAATAACTGGTGAATGAGGGGTCCCCAACAACATAAATGCATAGTCATCTACTTGCACTTCATGCAGTGCCTCTTTGTATAGTTTCTAGATTGCAATACTTTTTCTGTGCCAATTTGCAAATTTATGTCTACATTTTGCTTCTGTATTGTATTTGTCATTACCACATTTCAGATTTCCTTGCTATTTGGGTCTTTCGTCCACTATGATCAAATATATGTTTGGATTATTCTATACAGAAAATTGAACATTTTCAAGCGAAATTCCATTTCCTGTGCCCATATTTTTAAAGCAATCAGAGTCTGGCTTTTTTTTTCATCTTTTATCATGTCTATATGTTAAATGTTTGATTTTACATTTATCAATTTTTTTTAAAAAAAAAATCATGTCTTCATATATCTTGAGTTTCCTTCACACATTAGTGGAAACAGGTATTCCTAGTACTGATCAGAGAAGCAGGTGTGAAATGAGCTGATGCCTGAAAGACCAAAATTTTCAATAATTGTTTCGAATATAGAATATATAATTTTATATGAAGCATAGTGATGATTTTATTCCAGTATAAATGCCATTCCCAAATATTAAGTTCATTCAGACTAGCAGAAGTGAATTTTTCAGGTGTTTAAACCCATTATTTATGTTAAAATTCAGAATATTTCATGCAAAGATAATGACAGAGCTGATTTACTGACAGTGCATTATTTACTAGATACTACTGCAAATACTAGGTCCTTCTTACTATTGCTGTACAGTTAGCTAAGATAACATTTTAGAACAAAATCATCACATGCTTTGGGGATGTCATGAATATTTGTTTTAATTTGAAAATGTCTAGAAACCTGGACGTGAAAGTGAAGAAACATGACCATTTCCCATTAACTATTTACCTGCAACCATTGTCAGATAAATGCCACTCAACATCTGAGGTCAGCTTAGTTTCAAATAGTGCACTGCATTCCTGAACTGCTTCCCAAACCTTGGGAAGGCAAAGAGAGGAAAACAAATAGCAGATGTGGGAATTGGGAAAAGGAAATGGTCATTTTTCCAGCGTGGGTCATGGAGAATAGATTAGTAAGTCCAGGATAGTTTAAACATGCTGGCACAAGCAGTAGATGCTGGCCTTTGCCCAGTACAAACAGTGCCAAATTCGTGAGAGTATGGAGCTTTGTGCATGTGGCTGATCACATGCTGCCAATTTCGAGTGGTTATCCACATGCCATTTAAATGCCCTTGGCTTTGATCCATATGACTTCAACATTTCCTGATTGCACTTAGGGACTGCTGCAGCAGCAGCCGTGGCTACTCGGCAGGTCTGCGTGAATAGCTCTGTGCGGTGCTGAGAGTATCTCAGTACGGCCAACGATCTGGTCCCCGTTGCAGGAACATCTCTTACACCACACAGAGGAAACAGGTCCTGCTTCCAACAAAAGCATTTCTAATATTAAGGCTTAAGTTCAGGATTGCACCATGAATCTTTATCTTAATTACAGGCAACACTGGTAACAGCCTGATGATATGAAATGCAGTTTGGGAGAGCAAGGACATGCTGGAAAGTATCAGGTGAATTCTGAGTAGAGAACTGCTTTCATTTTTATGTTTTATTGATACAGTAGCATGTGATGCCACTTTAGATTGTGATAAATCTAGGGGATAATAATTTAGTTCACTAACTCTGAACTGAGCATGGATAGTAATTACCTCCCAGTACCTTCTTACAGTCATGTAATATTTGAGGCACATTCGTAACGAGGACAGATACAGCTAGGCTAATGCCATGAAAGTGAAAATACGGCTTTGAACACATGAAATGTGGACCAGCTACAGTGGAAGAAGCAGAGACCACCCAGCCACCACAATGAATGAGATGTCATCAATTGTATCCCACAGCTCAGGATGTTATTCTTGTGGGGGCCACAATCAATTATGTCTGTACAAAATGACTACACTCACTTTTTTGGATCTCCAGGAAATCTTTGTTCAAATTGAAGATGGTTTTCTAACGGGCTTTGCTCTTTACCCAATTTTCCAGCTGAGTTGACTGAGGCACAGGCAGGTCAAAAGGCTTACCCAAGGTCAGAGAGTGAATCAATGAGTTAGGTCAGATTAGATCTCAGTCTGCTCTTAGCTTTTCATACTTTACTGTTACTGCTAGATCACCATTAGAACTAGGTTAACAAAAATGTCATGGATGTGCTTTAAAAATATTTATTTTTAAACTTGTTATTCCAATAAGAATTAAACTCTTTAGATAGCACACCATGTAAGATTATGTTTCAAGAGGTTACTCCTTTACTGCACGGAATTCAATATCCAGTACAACGACCACCAGGAGAAACAGCTCTACTACCATATGAAAACAATAAAAACGTAGAAAAGTAAAATTCACAGATCAAATACCAAAGTCCTCACTCAGGTTAAGTTCTCTCTGACTTTAATTGTATTTTGCTTTGGGTAAAGGCTTCAGATTTGGCCATAGGTTAGTACGCTGATCCCCTGGTATAAAAGGTGCTTTGCTTTACTTTACTTACTCCCTGAAGGACACTGTAGAATTCAAGCGCAGCAACCACACCTCCTTGCTGTCTCCCTTTCAAACGCATCCGCAGGGAAGTTTCCTACCAGAAGGAGCGGTAAACATTTTAGACCACTTCTCGGCACCGTGCCTGGCCCCAGTCTGGGAGCAACTCCAGCGCAGCAGAGCGAGCTTGGCGGACGGCTGAGCCGTGCGGGGAGCAGCGGCTGCAGGATGGGCTGCTCCTGCCTGGGGCCGACGGCGCTGGGGATCGGCAGCAGCCCCCAGCCTACGGGGAGGCTGTCGATAAAACACAGCTGGGTTCATCCCTGATGTCTGTGGCAGCAGGGAAAGAGGCAACAGGCATCAGTTGAAACATGGGAGGCTCAGGCTGGATTTGAAAAGCTGAAACACTTTTTCCTCACGAGGACAGTCAGGCAGCAGGACAGCTTCCCCAAGAGGCCATGGCGTCTCCATCCTTGGGGGTTTTCAAGACCCACGTGGGTAAAGCCCCGAGCAACCCCAGAGCCGACCCTCCTTGATCAAGAGGTTGGTCTGGAGACCCCCTGAGCTCCCTTCCTGCCAGGGTGATCCTGTGATCCTGTAATATCTTTTTTCACAGCAATTACTACATTAAAAAAAAGAAAAAAGTTAAGCAAATTGTCTTCCTTTTTTCTTCATTCATCTTTATACTAGAAAAACAGAGACTTCTTGTTCTGAGCTTTTTGCTTTCCAGACAACCTGAAAAGAATGCTTTGGAAAGCCCTGTCAGGAATTTTGTTTTCCCAATTTTTGGATGCTGGCAGACTCAGTAACAAACACTCTCTTGGAGCTCTTGGCAAAGATCAGCAATAAGGAAGCTGCATCTCCTCAGTTCTCATATAAAGATCAAAGCAATTCAGTGGCAACATGAAAAGACTCTATCTTAAAATTGACAGGATACCCTTAAAAAATTAAGTGAACAAGCTTAAAAATTCTGAGAAGAGCACATTTTCAGTTTCAATCAAAATAAAATAGCATCTAAAAAGCAGTATTAAAAATACCCTTAGATTCAGGGAAAACATGTGAATTTGTCCACCACTGATAATTAAAATGTTCCCTACTTTCTTTTTTTATACTGCATAAAACTATTTTGGGATAAAAATATTCAACCACTAACTAGATTGGTTAAATTATATTGATTTTTCTTTTGCACTTCTATGTAGGCCAGCTAGAGCTGAAAGAGACAGGTGACGGCAGGGATAGTGAAGAAGGCAGAGGCAGCCTAAGAACAGAATAAAATTTAAGAACTTTATAAAAAAGATTTGCAAATATAGGACACAGAGTACTTGTTCCTTGACTCATTCTGATTTTTGGTACCTAAAAACACTATTAAAAATACAAATGCTATCTTCCTTTTCACTAGTACATCTTCCTTTATTGTTCTTCAGGCTTGCTCTGGAGTTGTTTTTGCCAACGTCTCTTTTTTGTCAGAGCTGTGAGTACACTGAGGTTTCAACACATGCCTGACCTTTTCAGGGTGCACATTTTCGCCTTTACCATCTAGCGACTTGCTTACGCTTTAAATCTGCTGCAGATTAACTCATATTATTTTATGTTACGGTGCTTAATGTCACAAACAATTGTTTTCTTCTGCTGCAGGTCAGTTGGCATTTAAATGTGCAAATTAAACCTGTTAGAAAGCTGAACATAGAACAGATTTGCCCACATCAATGTACATGTAGAAGCCACCCCACCTCAGCTGTGCATCCATCCCTGACATCATGCACCAATTTGCTGATCAGGGGATCAGCCTTTGTACCCATCTCAGCACTCGCTACCATCGCAGGGACATTTTGTCACTTCTCAATAAGCTCTGTAACACAGCCAGGAGCAGTGCCAGCTCTGTGGAGCTCCCATACTTGTATTATCATCCCAGTTATTCAGCATGCTTTTCTGCTGTGATCCTGGACTTCACTACCTTCTGAGAACAGCAAGGAAGAGAGGGCAAAGTGAACTGTACCAATCACAACTTATAAATACATAAGCTGCTGTTTGAACAGGGAGCTGAACCCAGACCCAAGCCAAGGCCACACTGAAAGGCAGAAATTCTAGATATACCTATTATGAAACAACTCATGCTATGTAGATATTAGGAAAGAAAAAAAAACACGGTAAAGTTATTCATGCTCCTTTAGATCACCACAGAATTCTATTTACCTCACAGTGCAGGTTGGATTATTATATAACTGTTAATAAAAGAGTCCAGAAGTAAAGGCAGTGCCCTAATTTAGCACTAAAGTTGCAGAGCAACACAACTTTCTCCTGTGGTTGAACAGGGTTCTTAGTACTTAGTTCTGCAGTACTGTCTCGGCAAAGAGGTACGCATCTTCCTGGATCTCCCTTTGCCTTTCTAGTGCCTCAGGGAAACACGCTTTAGGAATGCTTTCCTTACAGATGTAGATATATAGGGAGCTACTAGCCTGTCTTTGCTAACCTGTTTTATTACCAACAGTCCGTTTACATCCTGAACATCATTAACAATTCGCCTGTCTTGTCAAAACAGCAATTCCTTGTCACTTCCCTTCCCACAGATCTCGGGATTCCCATCAGTGTGAATGGGAAAGACTGGAAAATATCACATCATCGTGTAGCTTATCCAAGACTGAAAAAATGCTCAAACTAAATAAAGAGGTACATTTGGTTATTGCTGAAACAGATACTATGTCTGGACAACAAATTCATCGTTCATTAGCTCTTTTTTCTCATACCATCTAACACGATGATTACAAGCTGGACTGAACAATAACTGGGTTTCTGTCCAAAATATGTTGGAGAAAAAAGATGGTATAGAAAGATAAAAACAAGGAAAAAAGAGTCCAAACACATGATCAAGGGAGCAGAGAAAAAGACAGAGAAATACCTAGGTTCTCAAAGCACAACTGATACAAATCCTGCAGAAGCAAACAACTCTCCCGAAGAACATACTGATGCTGGATTGCATCAGAGCTTTATACTAAATATTTCTGCAACCTGAACCCATCTTCAAGGCAGTATTTTCCTGAAGCAGGTCATTTTCTCAACGTTCACTGACATTAGACAACAAAGAGAATGAAGAGCGTTCACCTTTCTAGCTCCCCTGAGATGAACAGACCTTAGTTCCATCACTCTTCCCTCCACCATGCAGACAACACTCACCACGCGTATGAGTTCACTACACTGAAAATGACAAAATTATCTGCACATGACAGTTTATTTGGTTTGTGGCCTTCCTGGATTTTGCATGGCATTCTGTACACTCGTATATCCTCACAAATCTTAATTTGTTATTTGTTTAAAAAAATTAAAAAGCCTTAACATTAATGGGTTTGAGTCTTGCACAACTCATTAAAATCTTCACCTCCACAGTCATAAAATTCATACGGCACTACACTGAAATCCACACATGCACCGCAGAAGAATCCACACGTAACGAATACAAAGATCCCCATGGCCACTATGCCAAGACGCACACACGACGCTTTGTAAAACGCTCGCAAGAGCCTGCATATACACAGGGCTTGGGCAGCCGTTACAGTCAAGCCTCACGCAAGGGCACGTGCACTGTTCTCAGGTGCCTTTGCCTCAAGGCAGGAGCCCAAGGCTTCCCCGGCCAGCCGCGCAACTGCAGCACTTCATGGAGGCGGCATTCAGCCCGGCTCTCCCACCTTACCCCACAAGGCTCTCAACTTGTTCTCCCAAGCCTTTGCTGCTGCAGTGACCTCAGTGTTTTCTCAGACACGTGCCACGCACCTATATTAAAGTTCATGTTTTTGTAGGAAAAAAAAGGCTGTTTTTATCTGGGAACAGCAATTCATATCACATGACTTGTTTTTCACAATCCAGTAACCTGACAACAAGCCCAGTGAAATCGATAAGAGTCTTCTCATCAGCTTCAAAACACGTTTCAAATAACCAATAATTTCTTTGACGGAAGGTGTGATTCTATGAGCTTTATATGCATAGCTATTCCTGTTAAAGTCAACAGGACAGTAACCATTTTTTAGCTGGCAACAGATGACTACACCTACTTGACCACAACATCCTTTAGCAACGACTCAGTTTTTCAGGTTGTAACTAAACACCACAGTATAGTACCGAGACATCCAAGCTGCTCTGAGCTAGGTCTGTGAAAAGAGCAAGACGGCTACATGGATGGGTAGCCCACCGGGGCTCAGGGAGCTGCAAAGGTGATGGCAATGCAGCGAGGCCGTGACCACGGCAAGAGTCTTGCTCGGAGGCAGCTCCCGGGGAAGGGAGTCAGCACCCCAAAGATCCCAGCTCCTGAGCGCTCCCCTGCAGACTCTCCTCTGGCTGCTGTGTTGCAATCCAGGCTTGGGCCTGGGTGCTTCTCAGCTGCCAGGACTAAATGGTCTCATTAGTTCTGGACATCAGGGCTCGAGATCCGGCATTGCCAGTCACCTTGGTATTGGAGGGCCAGAGATCGGACTGTCTAACCTCCTAAATGACGCTCTGCTTTCTCTAAGCTCCCCAAGCACGCAGCTGCTTGCCATCAAGTTTTCACTAAGCCATAAGGACAATGTGAAAATGCAGGCAGGCAACAAGTTGTTTCTGCAAAAGCACATTACCTGACAGCAAAATGACAAGCTACGCTGGTGTATAGGGAAAAAAAAAAAAAAAAAAAAAAAAAAAAAAAAAAAAAAAGCCTGTATCAAAATACTTTTTCCAGTGTTGATATCTGTACTCTGTCACTTCAGTTATCCCAGGTCCCTTCTGCATCCTCCACTTTGGGATTAGTGTCTAGGTTCCAGGGAGATTGTCTTTTACTCTCGCTCCTGATATATGTTCCTTCTAGTTCATCAGCATCTGAGCCAAAGGTTCCCATATTCAGAGAACTATTCTATTTTTTGTTCCTACTCTTTTGCTGCGTATTCATGTCTATCATGCTAATTGTGCTGCTGCCATCCATTCCTATTGCACTGATGACAACACATGCAGGCAATCTGGGGGCAGTAGATTCCTTTAATGCAGACCCTCTTCACAGCAAAATAGACACATTCCTACCTGTAGAGAGCAATTCAATATTAACAATTTTGACTGTTCTTTACTGTCTGCACAATGAGGTTTGCTAGCGCTCTGAAGATTACACAAGGCTAGAGTTATACACACAGTTTATAAAATGATATAGAATTCATACATTTTACATAGATAGATTCCCTAACGTGTCACACCACATTTTAGCATCTGAATCTACTGTGATTCAGTAAAAGAATCCTGCTTCTCTGCAGTGGATCTTAAGCTCTGCAACCTCCTACACATGCATATATCATCATTGACTTCCAAAAGAGTACTGTTGGCTTGAGGGACAGAAGTGTACCTCCTATAATGGCACATACTACATTCTGCAGCAACCTTTCCTCTCATATTTCAGAGTTGAAAAAGGCCTGTCAAAAAGGGGCTATTATGAAAGGGAATTTGAAGACATTCATAAACATCTAGACAGAAAATTGCATTTTCAATATGAGAACCTCAATAGTTAAGGCTACATTTGGGAGATCACTACGGCCCTCTTATTTTCTGCTTACGCTGTCAAAGTTTGAATTCATGTTGGGTTTTTGAGCAATTCAAACAAAGGATACTTTCATAAACATCCATTTCATAAACTACAGCATATCTAATTCTTTGGGTTCTGAAGGCTGAGCTGAATGTAGTGTTTGTAGTCTACTGAGAATATGTCTGGAAAACATAAAACAATCTACTAGGTAAGTTACAAAGCTGTTGACATAAGGAATGAAAATGGAAATTCTGTAGTAGTCTCCTACATCCACGGTTTTACACTATACTTTGCCTGATGTTAGTTGATTGGTGCAGTATATCTTGATGTTAGTATCCCATTTCAGAAATGCTCTGACATTATCTATTTGGCAGTTTGAAAAATAGTATCAAACTCCCAATGCATTTGAGTACACGTTTCAACACAGCAGTCATAATATCCATTTCCATTGATGCAAGAAGCAGGTTAGTACCAACTTCAAGTGACCTCATTTCTAAGACTACAATATGTGATTCTACAAAATACACATACATACAACCGGCACACACGCATGCAAACCCCCTTGCACATACACACACATCGCTTTGGTTAGAAAGACTAAGAGGATTTAATTTCCAGCGCCTCCTGGTAAATACACAGGTTCATGGAGGAGCAAGTCTGCCCCTATTAAGTAATTAATGCAGGTTCTCAGAATAGCATGGTACAGCTCATTCCTGGCAACTTCACCCACCCATGACGTAGGAACAAAAGAAATGAGGAACCTGCACTCAGAAAAAAAAAAAGATTAAGTATATTTTTCAAGCTATTTAAGATGATTACAAAGATAAGCATATTTCTAAACTGTAGGATTGTTCTGTTGTAAATATGTTTAAAATTTCTCAGTAGGAAAAAAAATATGCTGTAAACTTTGCCTGAAAATGTTGGAGCCTCACTGGAATTTGCCAATAGCTGCAAAAGCTCCATTAAATATAGGACTCCAGGCACACTTAACAGGAGATTTATCAGTGGCCTTACTTTACCAAAAATTTCTCTAATTTAACATTTACGAGCTTTTTTATTACACAAATTTCTCTGTAGTTCTGTTGTAGATAGAACCTATTTGATAGATAGATTTAATAGATATTTATCACATTTTGTATTGTATCTATGTAGATGAAAGTTCTGTCGGTTAGCTCCACCAATATTGTCAAAGCATTTTCCAACAATTTCTGGAATAGGGCAGCCAAGAGATAACTAAACCAACTAAAGTAGGGCATATGAAACACCATAACTTTTTATGTTTTTGTCCTAAAGAAAATGAAGCCAATCTCTGCTAATATCCCTTTCATTTACACGGTTTTCTACTAGATTTCCCTAAAGGCATTAGTGGCTGGCAAACAACTCCCAGCACCTTGATTACAGGAAATGATATTTCTCCCAATGCCAAGCTTCTTCATAAGAACCGAAAATGGTTTGCCTACTAAAATACATTTTCTTAACTTAACAGTAATTCTACACTTCAAACCACCCAATTTCCTTCCTCTCCCAGCCCAGGAACCAGTTGTATTCCTGCTCAATATATCCGGATTCCCAACTTATTGTTTTTTTAGACATGGATCTATGCTTCCAAGTTCAAATGTGGAATCAAGTCCACCTTGGAGACCGCAGAGATACAGACTGTTCAAATTTTAATGTAAGGAAATATTCTCCTCTTATTCTCCTCTTATTAAAAGAGTTCTTTAACAAACTTAGTTGTTACCGAGTATAATCTGTCATCATCAATGATTCTTATAGGTCCTTATACTTTGCTAAAGATAGGCCTCCCGATCTCAAATCTGCTCCAACATAGGCTGAAGAATAAGCCCCAGAAAATCATGCTTCTTCTTCAGTATTACCCCTCTTACTCAGTCTTCATTTCTACTCTTCCTGAAGAACATAAAAGTCCTATCTCATATTATCAAAAATCAACTCCTTTTAAAGTTACCAGAAACACCTGCACTCACTCACACATACAGGACATAAGCTGTACTTCCCTGTGACCCAGATGCATACTTCTCAGCATTTCACACCAATTAAAATATATGGGCAAACTCCCTGAATATGATGCAAACAAAAATCTGGTGGAAGAGGTGATTTTTATTATTAAAAACCTATTCTGAAATCCAATTCACAGTGCTTTCCTCTCTCTCTCCCTCCCTCTCTCTCTCTCTCTCATATACACACACACACACACAGTCCTTCAGGGACAATTAAGGTACTAATGTGCACACACCAAACAGCTAGATGTGTATTGACAAGAACTTTCCAGATTTACATTTGCAGGACACATCCCTGCTGTTGGGAAAATGCAAGCATCCTGGCAAATGCAATCATACAGTTTAAGGTTTCCTTTGACCTTTCTTTTTTCCTGCTGATTGTAAATGTTAAAAGCAATACTTACTTACTTGTTCTAGTGAATTCATATGAAGTTATATTACTGCATTTATTCACAGCTGAGGAGGTTCATGTGCAGAGGTCGCATGAGCACAGGAAGTGATCAAGGCCAGATTCTCAGTGAAGTAGGGCACACTGGCAGAAATATATTATGCCTTTAGTCCAAATTAGTGACAATTTTCTCAGGAGAGAAATTCAAGAACTACAAGTGAGGCCCAAATCATAGTGATTTTGAACACTACATCTTTCCTGAGACTCCATCTGTTTCTATCTCAAACTAGCAAGAGGGTAGTTAAAGCTCCAATGTCCACCTCTGTCTTCCAGAGCACATGTTGCAGAAGGTAGCTGCTTTCAGAGGTTAGTCCTTAACTTGGAATGTAATCCACATAGAAATTTTGTGAATTCACATCTCAAGACCTTTAATAAAAATCTCCTTTCTTAAAGTTTTCCGTTCCATCCCACTACGCCCTGTAACCCTGAAATTTCACGTACTGGTCTTAGTTTTGGTTTACTCAGAAGTAAATTCATTTGCTGTCACTAGAAGGGCACTGAACTGCAAATAAATGTCCCAGTTTGAGAGAAATATCGTTCTGCACTTGAAAGCAACAGACTTATCAAGAATAATCTAAAATATTGAAAGAAAATGTCTTGAATGAAAAACAAAGGCATGGGGCAACACTTAAACATTTTAGAAATTCTGTATCTTATTACAATATCAGTGTTACGAAAATTTTCTGTAAGCTTTAGTATTAGTAAAGTAGACTGGATGTGTCATAATTGAATGCTGTATTTTTGAAACTCCTAGAAAGAAAATTAACACCTAGTGTCCCTTACAGATTATACTAAAGAAAATGCCTGAGAGTACATATAAACTAAAGTAGAAGGAATAGGCCTAAGTACCTGGAAAAGGGTGAATAAGTGTTGTTGACACTGATGTCATTGACCAGTGATACATCTAATCAGGAATATTCTTCTCAGCCTTGCTCTTGTCATTAAGGTGGAATGACAGACTAGGTGGAAATTTGAAAGTTCAGTGGTTGAAATTATAATGGTATTTACCCCAAAATAAAAAAGATTAAAAAATAGACAGCAGAAGGATCAGAGATTTGAGTAAGATGTTCATAATTCTGAAGGCAGAGTAAAACCGATCAGGAGCATCCTTTTTACCTTGTTTGCTAACAGAAGAATATGCCACTCAACTAAGTTACAGTGCAGTACAGAGAAATATTCCTTTATAGAGCAAACAGATAACTTCCAGATTCACTACCAAAATCCAGGCCACCAGGTTTTAAGAAAGGCTGGATATTTTACATTCCATATTCAAATCTGTTGTAATGCAAAACTAAAATCATACTGAGGACAATCAGTTTTCATGCTTCAGACAAAAAGGTGATCATCTTGGGCAGCAGGTCAGTAAAGATTTACATGGATTTTGGAGAGGTTTCCACTGATAGTAAAGTTTCAGGAATTGGGTACTGTTGTGAAAAGCATAACAAAAGGATAGCAAACATGATAGAGGAAAGATTTCACTCATTTTAGCAGCTTCCCTTTAATCCTGAATTCTAATATTTTCAAAATAAAACAAATTTCTTCTTTTAAGAGATGAAACATTTGACTGAAATTTCCAACATGCTTGAAAATGTATAGTAACACTCACTAATAATTGGGAGGCATTAATGAATCTTACACTCCATCAACCGAAACTATCACAAACATCCTACTTTACTCATTCTCTTGCCGCTCACAACTTACAGGATAGGTGTAACAGAATCAGACTTGCTCCACCTGAACTAATCCCAGAAGTGGAGAGAGATGTAGGGCAGAGATGCAATTTCATGCATAGCACTGCATTAAGCAACTACACATCCTCTTGTCCTGGTTCAGATCTACATAGCTCAGGCATGTGCTATGTAGATATGCCTCAGAACAGCCTATATGTTTTAAGGTTCCATAAACCTATAAGCATTTAATTATGTAATTCATAGTCAACTGCAAAAGCAGTCTTTCAGAGACTTCATTGCTAACCAAGTTTTGCTTTCAAGCAGTACTGCTGTCAGCAATAACATCTGCCATGGCTGTGCTGGTTAGTAGGCTAGGATGGCTTCTTTCAGATGCGGACTTCATGAACGTGATCCAGGCCTTTGCTCACCTTTCTATTCAGTAATGGCAATGTGTTCAATATGGAGGTACTGTTAATCCAAACCTGAATTGCAAGGAAGTGAAGAGAGCAGAAGACCACTTCCTAAGCAATTTATCTTAGTAAGAGTGCATGACAGAGTGCTCTGCCATCTGTTTATACTGGCTGCTTGTTGGTTTCTGAGTGGCCTTACAGCTTGGAAGTGCTCTAACTGTTTAAGACCAATAGAGTTAGAGACAGATTTCATCACTTGTCACAACTGTGATCAGTAGGTATGCTTATGTTGGAAGTCTTCCATAACAGGAAAACTTGGAACCTTTCAGATCATTCCTGTAAGTGCCCAGCTTTAGAAAATAACCTTCTTCTCAACTGGAAAAAGCCAGACCAACCTGCAAAGCTTATCTTTTTAGCGACACTTTGAATGGAGAAAAAGCAGGAAAAGGCCTGAAGGCGGTTCATGAAGAGGGAAATTGCTGAGATTCACATTCGTAACACTTGGTTTACAAACAGTTCGTGATATTTTGTCAAGCAGCAGATCTGCCCTTCCTTGCAGAAATCTACACCTTGCTTCCCTTTAACTAATATCATGATACTGGATTTTTGAATGTCTGAGAAAAATGATCAGGGCTTAAGATGTTTGATATTTACATTCTAAAATAACTATCTCTAGAGTATCCTATCCAGTCCAAAGCTTACTGATGCAGAGTTCAGATAGCAATGGGTTCACCTTCATGTAAGCCATTGCTTTTCGATAGGGCACGCAATGGCAGTACCTTCTAATTTGCCATTTATCCAGGCTTCATTAGAACTAGTGAAAAGCCTAATCTTCCTCTCATCAGCACATAGAGCATCACAGAGTCATGCCGCAGATTGAACAATTCGTTCACTCACAGCTACTGTAAAGGTTCAGTAAGAGTTTTAACTCTAAATGCATAAAAAGGTCAAAAAGTATGAACCAAAAATCTCTAATTGGTCATAACTTATAAATGTGGAATACTTTGTCCTCTATTTCTTTAGTGTAGTATAGGGGTTTTGTTGGTCAAAGGCCATTTCATTCATACATTATATATTTGATTTACATATTGCTAAACTCTTTACAGTAAATGTTATCCGTCCTTGTGATCACTTCTATCTCACTCTAAGTTTTTATGCTTGGAGGCTGCAAGTAGCAGCAGGAGACTGTGGAAGCTCTGGACACTTTTACCATCCAATTTCAACGCTGACTTTTGGCCAACGTCTCGCCTATCTACATGGTGAAGAGAGTAAAACACTGCAGGAACCATTCCATGCCTGCATTTCTTCAAGAGATGGATGGTTAATGGCCCAGAAAGCAAAGGGGAGAGCTAAGGTATGGTGTTAAAAACATTACCTCTAAAAATAGCAAAGGTGCCTCAGTGCTGCTTCACAGCGGTGACCTAGCGCTGTGATTGTAAAGGCGTCTTCCAGAGCATTGGAGAAATTCCCTCATTTTGGTCTTTTTTTCTTTTTGCAATCACAGCTAACCATTCAGTGCTATTTTTATTTACAGTGGTCTCTTCCTATGGGGAGGGAAACAAAAAAAGAAAAAAGATTTCCAAGATTCTGTAATGACTTTTTAAAACATAAAACCTTCCTGACCTTTCTGAGGCGGAGCCCTGGGCTTGCTGCTAGCCTCCGAGTCCCACAAAATGGGCACTGAAACCGCTGCTGCTGCAACGGAGCGATTCCTCGCCTTTGAAAAATAAGCGGTTTCTTGCTGCAAACTTCACTAGCACCTTTTTCCTGAGCCTTTTTTTTTTTTTTTCTTTCCTTTATGTCCTCAAGCAAGTTTCGCTCCCCCGGCTCCCTGCCCCCGCTCGTAAGATGGCGGCGGCGCGGCCCGCGCGCCTCTCCCGCCTCGGCGCCAGCGGCCTCCCGCCCCGCCCCGGCCGCGGCCTCGCGCCGCCCTCCTTCCTCCTCCTCCTCCTCTTCCTCCTCCTGCCTCTGCTCCTGCTCCGGGCGGTGCGCGCAGGTGCGCGGGCGGGCGCTGCTCGGGCCTCTGCGGGCTCGCAGCTTCTCCGAGGGCCTGAGCACAGCGCGAGCGAACGGCTGGGAACGGCGGGGTCCGTCCCGGCCCCCGGGGCTCGGCCTTCCTCCCCCCCCAGGGTGTCCTCCTCCTCCTGCCCTCCTCCCGGGCTCAGCCTTCCTCCCCCCCCCCGGTGTCTTCCTCCTCCTCCTCCTCCCCCCCCCGGGGATAGGCCTTCCTCCCCCCCAGAGTATCCTCCTCCTCGCCCCCCCCCCCCCCGGGGCTCAGCCTTTCTCCCCTCCAGGGTGTCTTCCTCCTCCTCCTCCTCACCCCTGCCCCGGGGATCGGCCTTCCTCCCCCCCAGAGTGTCCTCCTCCTCCTCCCCCCCCCCCCCGGAGATCGGCCTTCCTCCCCCCGCCCCCGGGGTGTCTTTCTCCTCCTCCTTCCTCCCCTTTCCGCCCCCCCCATCCCCCCCCGGGATCCTTCCTCCCTCCTCTTCCCCCTCCCCGGGATCTTTCCTACCCCCTCCCGGGGTGTTTTCCTCCCCTCCCCCCCCCAGGATCCTCCCTCCTCCCCTCCTGGGATCCTTCCTTCCTCCCCCTCCACCCCCCCCCCCCCCGTGCCTTCCTCTCTCCTATCCCGCCCCCCACCGCAGTCTTCCTCTGCACCATGTGTAAGTTAGGGTGGAACCGCCGTTTTCCACTCCTGTCCCCGCCGAGGTCTCGCTCCGTCTGCTAGGTGTGCGCGAAGCGCCCCGGAGGCTTGTTTCCCTGTGTTCCCCTTGGCTGCCAGGTGCACGGTCCAGGGGGGAGAAGCTCCACTTCAGCCGCGAGGTCCGCGCGGCCGCGGCAGGAGGCCGGCCGAGCGCTTTCCAGCGCGGGAAGGACCCGCGCTCAGAGCTCGCCAGCCGCCCGTGATGAGGGGCGGCCAGTAATCAGTTCCTGCAGAGGAACGTGAGGTGCCCTTGCAGGTTATGCCCCGTGCAGAGGAGTGGTGAGTTGCGGCAGGTGCTGTCCCCCTTGCCCTGTGCGGCCACCTCTTCCGTGCCTTTCCCTGGCAGCGATGGGAATCGCCCCTGACGTCTCCCGCTTGGAAAGGAAAGGTGTTTAGGCTCTCAGCAGGGATGGTGCAGGGGGAGTGTGGGTGGCAGCACACCCTGCTTTGCAGCAGCCTGAATCTGCACTCAGAATAAGGAATGTGAACAAGTGAGCATAAGGATTTCGCCTTGCAGTGGGTCTAAAAGCTTTGCGGCTGGTGGTAGGAGAGGGTGCAACATTGCTGCTGCAAACAACGAAACTTAAAGCGCATTTTCTGTCCCTCTCAGATAAACCTACTGCTGAGTTGTATCTTACTTTTTGTGAAATCGAGTTCTTCATAAATGGTAAGGTGCAGTCTCTACAGCGTTTCACGTGTTTCAAACCTTGCAATTTATAAAACGAGAAATGACATTTAGTTTAGGAGTGATTGTCACATAACTCTTGAGTGCAGATTTGTGCCGCACACATGTGGCAGATGGGAAATAAGAGTGGTTATCCTCAGGAATATTCTCTTCCGATGACAGTGTTTTCTCTGTGAAGCTGATGAAGGTTTTGGCCTTAAAGCCCTCTCTGTCTGCCCAATGCACTGGGGAGCAAGGCTGTCTGTGTAGACGCTCGCTCTCTCTGAACTGCCTTAATGGCCTTTGGCCTTCCCTTGCTTGCACAGAAACATGGCTTAAGTGAAGCCATGATAGGGAATCTCCCGTCAGCGCCTTCCTGCGTTGAAACGCCCCTGTGCCAGGTGGAAGGATGTTCCTGCGTGCGGCTCGCTCGGAGGTAGCGGTGACGCTGGTGTCCCGAGGAGGCTCGGGAGGGTGAAGGTCTCTTCTGCCACCGCGTGCATCCCCTTGGAGGGTCTCCGGAGGGAACGGATGCGAGCGGGCAGAGGTGATGTGTCTTTACAGGCACCTCTGCCGCTCGCTCTGCACCTCGGGATCCAAAGGGGTTTTATTAACTCAACTATGGCACAACTTGGGTTTGGTTTTTAGGTGTTTGTAGGCGTAGAATAGATTCACAGATACCACAGAATATCCTGTTTTATGCCCAAGTTACTACTTGCAGAATTAATTTTGGGTTTGAGTTTTTGCTCTCTTAAACATGTCCCCGCATGACCTGATTAATCTTTTACATTTTCCAGTACATGACCACCAGGATATTTGTCTGTAAAGCTTCTTTCCTCTGGGCAAAGTGCCCTTAACTACCCTTATACTGCAGGATCCTTCTGTCCTAAAAACATAGACAATGCTCTGAAATTTGCCAGACTGTTTGTTTTCTTGTCACTTTTCCGTGAGCAGCTCCTACTTAACTTTTCCAATAAAGAGTAAAATTCTGTTTGCTTTGTTTCTGAACAGAAATGTATCAAATCTTGACACTTCTACCAAAAGCCTCAAGCTCAAGAGGAAAAAAGATGTAGCCATGTGAGCTTTCAAGGTGGCTTTAGCAATTCCTATCTGCATTCTGATCCATGACAAGTTAATTACACCAATTACACCAGCAACTGAACAGAAGCTCCATAGGAAACTGTTGTAGTTATATTGCAACTTGTGTTACCGTGACTACTTTATCTCTTGATAACTCTGTAATTAACTTGTCACCACTGTTTAATGCTTAACGTATGTAGAGAATCAGTTAATGGCATCACTAAAGGGATAGTAGCCTGAAGGAGAAGCTCATGCCCTTTGGGAAGGTTATCGGGGTTTACTTGAATGGCTAATTTAAGGACTTGTGCAGAAAAAGTATTAAGTTTGTTACAGAAGCATGGATAAAAAGGAAAGGCTGTGCCAAAGAGAAATTCTATTAAAACTGACTCAGGTGATGGAGGAAACTAACTTGGAAGAAATGTGATAATGTAAAAAAAATCAGAGAGAGAGCATGTCAGATAAATGGATCATAGTTTTTGTAGTATTTGTTCCTATTATTGCATGTAATTAAGATTTTTGGAAGAACCAGAACTGTGATGTTTATGGATTAAACCTTGGTAGGCCAGCTACTGTACCTTCTCATGCTCTAAGCAAGGCGTAATTTCCCTGCAAGCCCTGTCTGGGGAATATTAAGGGTGACATGTGTACTCGTGTGTTGACTGAAATTTGTTTTCAAGAGGGATGGTCGTTCACAGCTGTATTGTTATTATAGGAGCTGAACTGTTTGCTTCATAGGGACAAAATTCGGTCCTGGTTTGCAAGGGGGTTTTGCTGGCATTTTTTTAACATCACCCTCAAGACGAGTGAGCCGTTCTGCCTGGGAGGCAGCTGACCTAAACTAAATTTGTTAGGGAGAGAGGAAAAAGTATTTTGTTTTTTTGCCATAACTGCTGGAGTTTTCATTTTACAGAAGAATATGCTAAATTCTGAATGTGTGAAACTTTCAAATACATCCTGAATGCATTAGTATTCAGTCTAACACTTTTAAAGATTTCCTGTGTTAGAATAATTTCCTGTTTGTAACACTAGTGAAGTCAGCAAAGTACCTAACCTGGTCTGTATTGCCCGTTCCCAGAAGTTGAAGGGTGAAGCTGAACACACATTCCACCAATAGCGTAACTTGTAAAAGCAAGCACTTGTTAAATCTATTTGTTTTTATTATGGACATCGATCTGCCAGTTGCAATAATGCATTTATGGACATTTTTCTGCAAGCACAGTGCTGGTGGCAGTTTTTACTGACAAATTGAGTCATATGGACAGTAGTTCAAAATACGCTTACTTTATTGACGGATTGTGCAATTCTCTAGTTTACTGAGTGTTCATAAGCTATCTGGACTGGTGAAGAGAATGTAATTGATGGGAAAATGTAGGATGGAGTTTTAATTTTAGGAGGTCAGAAATCTTTTAGGCAGTGACAGGCTTCAGCAATGTGTCTTAGCTGTTCCTGCAAACTTTATAACTTTTTTTTCATTAGTGCCATAATTAAAAAAGAGAAAGGCCTGGTGTGGCGTCCTGAATGCAGATGTCCAGTTCTCAAATTTCTTACCCCTGCTGATACAGGTGAAGGCTGGTTTTCTACAGGTTTGTGCTGGCAAAGTGGTGCAAGGATTGAGAACTTGTACAAAGAATAATAATAAGCAAAGTCTTCCTGACACAAGAAAAAATGCTGCCTTAAATTCTGTCTTCTCCCAGAAGACTTAGGCCGGCATTCAGTTCTATATACAGGTAGAAGGACAACTGAACTACAATGCCAAATGGAACCTGTACTGTGTATTTTCCAGAAATACAAAACAGTTTTAAAACTGCTGAAATTATGATCTATTTGTGTATTCCAGACTACTGTCTAAAAGGGAAGTTAAATGTATTTAAATGTCAATGAAGTTTGTGTGGCTTTGGAATTTTATGGATATCAAGTAATTGTGAAGTCCTTTCAGTAAAGTAATCACAGTTTTGGTACTTTATGCTATGATTTTTAAAGTTGTGTTTTCTTATTCAGTATTTTATATCAGAAAGCAGTTTGAAAGCACTTTGTCCTGATGCCTGTCAGGAACATATGCTATTTTGATTTAATACTTACGGTAACTATAACTAATTTAACTTTTAGGATTAAGCTTTTCAAGCCACTGTTGCACCTAAATCAGGAGTCGGTGCTGTATATTCCAAATGTAATGTTTGGGTATGTTGGAGTAGTAGGATAGAATAGAAAATGCCTGCTGTTAGAATGAGGATTTATGCAGTGTGTATAAATATGTGGCCTGTACTTTTGATAGGGGCGATAAGAAAAATTTACGTTGAATTTTGGCATGGCCTTACTGAGAGCTCGTGCTTGTGACTGGTTTGAAAAGAGACTTTGAAGAGATGGCTTTGGAGTGAGCAAACGTGAGGGAATACTGTGTCTGTGAGTCTGTGGAACGTTTAAGCATGTAACAAACTGCATAACATTTTGTTTAAGTGCATGTTAATACTTACAAAAACTTCCAAATTCGACCAGTCCAACCAATAAGTGTATCAGTGTTTAAATCAGGATCTGTCTCTGAGGTACTAAAACAGTGAATAGTTTCAAAGGACCACCTCTCATTTCCTTCTTTGCTCCCTGCTTCCCTTGCTATAGTGAAAATTAACTGCATAATTTATTCATATGTTATGCTAAAGTAAAAAGGGTAAATCATTTCAAGTATCTTCCCAAATCACTTGTAAATTTTGGACCTGCTGCTGAAACTTTCTAACGCAACAGAGGTGCCGAAGGTGATAAAAATACCTACATCTGAATTAGTCACATTTAAGGTTAGTTACAAGGAGGAATAGGGAAGTTCGTTGATAAAAAAATATTCTGACTTCTTCACTTTCCAAGTGAAATATTGGTAGCAAAATAACAATTCTGCGACAGAGGGCTTTAATTTTGAGTATCTGTGGGAAAGTGAATAAAGAATAATTGTCTCTTTTAAAGTAAGAACTAAGGGCATCCAGAGGAGTAACAGGTGTCAAGTTCAAAGCATTTTGTTTGCTACATGGTGTGTAATTTCACTGTAGGTCTTGAAATAGGAAGCTGAGGATGCTGAGTTTGGGTAAGGAAACTAACTGGACAAACACCAAGCCCTTTGACTGCTCTCTTTTGCGCTCAGAGATCCCACTTCTGAGTTGAGGCTCCTGAAGGACATGTTTTGGGGCATGACAGTATTCAAGTATCACTAACTGCTTGCCTTGTTTTTATAGTATTCCCTAGATATCTGCTGTTGGCCCGGAGGAAACAGGCTTTTAGTCTTGATGGGTCTGTTCACGAGTTTTAGTTATTTTTCAAATGCCACTTTTTAGTCTATTATGATCAGATCAGTATTTTTTAAAGTAGTGTGTAATTGCAACACAGCCAACTTTGAGATCAGATCTGCTTTGTTTTCTGAATCATGCTGTCTACACGCAACATGCACAAACTTAGCTGCCTGCAGGTAACCCTTATTACTAGAGAGCAAGTATTAATGCTGTCTTGTAAAGGTTGCTGTCACATAATTATCATTCCAAAGATATTTAAATAATTTGACTGCTTTAAATCAGTCAGTAAAATGCAAGCAATAGTTATCTTCAGTTGTTAGTATATTCAAATATGCAGATTACCCGTTAATTAAAACTTTTTATTAAACACTTTATTCTTTAAGCACTCTCAATCATTTCTTAACTTTTCTGTTTAACTTTATAAAATCACATGATGGAATGTACGACATCTAAAAATACACATGTGATACACAGACTGGCCTGGCTTTGTTGATGGTACTTTTTTTAGACTGTGAGCAGTGTCCTGGCAAAACAATTTACAAACAACATTTTTCCCTTCATCTTGCTCCATTTAAGTTTGGTATGTTCAAATATAATGCAGTGGGAAGGGTGGGGAGAAAAGGGAAATCCCTTGCACAATCTCCTATTGACGTTAAGGCCTCTGATATTTTACTGACCTTATTTCAACACGTGAAATGCATGCTTGAGGTAAGGTGATTCAGGTCTTTGCATTCTTTTATTCAAAGACTTCTGGCTCATTGATTCCAAAATGAGGCTGGTATTCAAGTTAGCCACAATCTTTTTTTCCTGGAAGTATTGAAATACTGATTTTTTGAATCCTTCTTCCTGTGGGCAAGTGTTAACTCCACTTAGTTTTGAGGCTTAGGCAAATGGTTGACTGGAAGGATGAGCTGGACCTGCATCCAGCACTGAACTTCCAAAGACTGAAATCAAGGACCAACAGGGTTAAGTGTCTCTGAAAATAAGGGTTTTTTAAATCTTATTTTAAGAAATGCCTATGCTTTTTAAATAGAATAGTAGGAGCTCTGTTCCTTTTTTTCACCAATTACAGGAAGGTGGCATGTTAGTGAATGCACTTTGTTTTATATTATCGTTAATGCGTAAGAAATGGATGTGAATGCTTTTCAGTTACATCTTTTTAGGCAGTTATGTTTGATTGTATCATGAGAGTTTCCAAAAATGTGATTAACCCTATGGGTCATCTTATAATGTAATTATTAATGATTGATTCTGTTTATGCCTGAAATCAATATAAGAAGCAAAATGGCTTGGCGTATATTTGGGGTTGATTTCTTACATTCAGTAAACATGATCTTGTGACAAGACTAGTATTGGTTTATTACTCAGAACATGTTTGATGAATCTGAAGTGTGTAATTAGTTTTATATAATGATGGTGATATGTGGTATTTTTTACATGACTTATGTTAATATGGCCAATAGTGTTAACATCTCCTGCCACTAATAGTTAGGGTGGGGATGTATAGTAATTGATCTTCCTAGGAGTGCTGTAATGTAAAAACAATTCAGGCTGTTTGAAGTATATTTTACAAGTGTGCATTGGGCCTTTGGGATGTTACACTGAAAAACCCAATTGTACAGTTACCATGGGAACCCAATTAGAATAGATTGCTTGATATTTTTTTTTCAGTCTTTCATCTTGACCAAAAATCTAATGTACTTTAAATGTTTTCATATGGAATTTTATTCATATAGTGACTTGATATAATAGCTTTTTTTTTTTTTTTTTTTTAATTCTGCTGCCATACTGGAGAGTGTTAAGTTTTCTGTGGATACTGAGGACTTCTTTCAAGGAGAATCTCTTAGTATTTATAAGTTGATAAACTCAGAGAAATAGTTTTTGTCATAGTGCTACCATTTTTGCATGGCTTTTAAAGGATGCCGTATGAGGAGGCTTACAAGTTTCTACATGTTTACAAGCTGGGCAAAGTTATATCTACTTATATGTTAAGTAATTAAGTTGCTTCCTGGTGGTAAATGAGGAGGTAGGGTTTAAAAACTGTGCAGATCTCTTGAGGCTTGAAGAAGGATGCATATTTCATGCCAGAATAAGGTGCACTTCAGATGCTTTCTTGTGCCTGCAGAGGTCCAGGAATAACTGGGTTTTTTGCTTTGGAGTGAACCTCGAGAAGAAAATAGCTGGGCAGTGCAGCTTCATAACTACTCCCCAGATGAAGCCATACTGCCTAGGTGTGTTTTATACTGTGATAGCTTTAAAGCAAATATATATTCTCTACAATAGTAAAACTAGCTCCTTACCTGCTCAAACTGCAACTCTTGGTTTTTGACTTCCTTGAGCATTTTACTTCTGACTTTCCTTTGAAGTTCTCTTGTGTTAATGTATTTCAAGGCTTAGGATGCTCCCAGGGCACAGGCCTACAGTATGGTAGCTTTGTACACTGTATTTTCTCTTAATATGTGGGTGGTCGTATTCAGCACCAGAAACCATTTGTGTATCTTTCGGGCATGCTGCCTGGCTGCTCGGCACCGGCGCTCCAGCCCCATCCGAAGCTCTTCTGTTTGAAAAGGGAAGTTCTGGAAAACCGGGCATATCTTGCCTGAAAGGTCAAGGGGACCTGAAGGATGTGCTGGAATACCTCAGCTCAGGTGTGAGGCACGAGCCCAGTGGGAAATAGGCTTCAGCCGTTGTTCTAGTCCTGGAGAGAAGCTAGCCAAAGAGATTGGGGGAAAATTATTTTCAGCTTTATAATTCAGTTGATCACTTCACTACTTAGCAGGTGCTGGGGGAGTTCCTCCCTCTGGGAGGTGGCTGATAATAGTAAGGTGTCAGTCCTTCAGACAGGTTCCGTTATTCTGATATCTCAAGATTTGCTACTTGATTCAGAATGAAGTATCGTGATTTAATTTGAATAGTAGTAGTTCCTATGCAATTCAAGAAAGAGGTATGGGCTTTTATCTTCAAAATCAGCCTTAGGGGAAGCTCTGACCTAAACTTGGAAAGGAGGACTTAGTGCATATATTGGCTTCTTAACAAGATTGTTCCTTTGCAAGGTTGAGACACATTTTGGAGTGATGTTTTTTTTTCCACCTTCTGACATTCAGCCTTGGTCATAGTTTTCTCAGGCAGCTGCAAGCCTTTCTGTATTCACCACGCTCTCCTGTGTTACTGGCTTTGTTTGTCCTGGTTACCTGTCAACAGCAGAAGAAAGTCATTGCTGCTCTGGACTGGGAGATGCTTGAGCAGCTCAACCTGGGGCAGAAGGAGGCCATGAAAACTAATCAGTCACAGGCTCTCCCTATGCATTGTTTAGCTTATTCTTGATTAATTTGTCCTCTGCCACCCACTTCCCAAAGTCTTGGTCTTCCTTTAGTAATTACGTCTGGCTTCTAGAGGTTTCCTCTGGTGGATCTTGCTGCTTCTGGAGTAGTCGTCAGGGAACAGATGACTGCTGGGATATGATGTATGATAGCTACTCCTTATGCAAGAATCCTTTTCCTTACAGCTGAAATCCCTCTCTACTTTTACTGTGAAAGTTGGATTTAGTCTTCTCCACCAAGCATTGGACAACACATTTGCTAGGCTAGTAAGAGTAATTATTTGACAGTGTCTCGAAGGAACCTTCTGAAGGCAAATACGTGCTTAGGTTTGGATGTTTTGCCAAAGTAGGAAAACTCTACTGTATTTCAAAAAAAGGCATGATAGTTTCTTTAACCAAAAGATAATTCTAAGTATGATACCTAAATTCCTGAAGAATAAATTATAATAAGTGATATCTTCATGAAGATACGGTAAAACTTTGTTTCAAAGCTTCCTGGACTGTGGAAGTGAAGAAGGTCCTGATTTTGGCCCACTTTACCACCCTTCGTGCTGTGTTTTCATCCACTTGATGCTATAATTTAATGCTTATTTCTGAAGATGGAGCTGTATCTTTCTTAGAGTTAAAATTTTGTTTCATTTTTCTTGATATAGCAGGCTGAGAAGGCATTCAGTCTCAACAGCTTGGGAAGTAAAAGAGCGTTCCAAGCTGTGTGACTTACTACACGTTTTTCACCTCATCCAACCATGTGGTCAAAGAAAAAATTTGAGTCTTTGACTCCTCATTTCGAGATTTCTATGGTCACCTGACAGTTTTGTCCACTGCTCTTTCAGATTTCAGTATATGCAATAAGGTACCATTTAGGAGTTAGCTTAACTGAAGGATAATTTTGATTCCCAAGTGTTGTGTAGAATGATTTATAGGTGAGAGAAAGTTCATATTTGACATCTTTGCTTCTCAGTTACTGATTACTTTTATTCTGATGCCGTCTTTGACATTTTAATTTTCTTCAAATTATTCTGCACTGGAATGTTTACCTTGCAGCTATTTTACAAAAATAATTTTCTATATAAAGTATTTAAATGACTGGTACAGATGGTGCTTTGCAATGTACAGTGGATTGTTCTCAGTTGCTCTCCCAGTTGCTTGGTGAGGAAGAAAACCTACAAGTGCAAGTTATTTTTGGAGAACTGTAGAGATCAGTTCTTAGCTTTTGGGTTATCTCCAAGTTCTCCTGCTTTTCTGGCATGTACAGTGTTAAAATACTGATTCCTTGGGAAATTCTCACCTTACTTTCAGGTCAATCTAAGCATCTGTATTTTTTAAAAAAACAAAATTTAGTACCTACAGGTTAAAACTGAGGGACCACAAAATGCATTGAGGTCTCTGCTGCTGTAGCCTTTCCCTTCCCTTGTTATCTTTCCCTCTGCCCCTTTTCACTGTGATTTGTAATTTGAGGCTTCAGCCTTCGTTCCCTTTTGTCAGATGAATGGCTTTTGACTTCTGGACTGCTCTGAATTATATATCTATGCAGGAGGCTAGTATGTGTGTAATGCTTAAGTAACTGTTATGTTAATTATTTAACATTAGCATCTAAGTGAAGCAAAAGTGCATAGTTGCCTGTAGTTCATGCAAATATGTCCAGATTTTAGCCATCTTCAGGTTTGAAAAGATGCAGGTATTTTGGAGGAAGCTGAAAGCCTCTGATATTTTTTTCTTAAGTGATAGAATTTCTATTTTTAGATGTGCCTGCATGTGTGAATATAAGTATACACACACACACACACAAACACACACCAACTGTGGCACTTGAGTGCAAGGAGTAATGTAAGTATTGAGAAGATCCCCTCGAGACATTGTTTTGGGGAGGCAGAGAGCAAGAAGTATTGTGAAGGGGTGGGCAAGCAGCCCATCTTTGAGAGGTGTGTTGCGAAGGCCGAGTTTTCCACGCAGAGCGACGCGAAGCGCGTACGGGCGGCAGCGCCTGGAAGGCGGGAAGGGCGTGCGGTAATCCCGCCCTGGCAGCAGCGCTGGGGCCGAGAGCGGCGGGTTCGCCTCTAGCTTCACGGGCTGCATTCTGGTGCTGGCGGCTGGGTTTTGCCTCGCGTGGAAGAGCAGAAGCGACCCGGCTACTCCGGTGGCGTACCTTCCTGCAGGCGCGGCGTGGGGATGATGCGGTGGGAGCCTCTGGGAGATTTGTACTTGTTCAGATGAGAGCATTTGGGCTGAAACGCTCCAAACATCACTTTCTACTTAAAAACAGCAATGCAACAACTCGTAGCTCTGCTGTTTGCTGGACTGTTGCTTTCCCTGCTTAGGTTACCTGTGTTTTGGGGGTTGCAGCACAGGTGAGCAGAAAGCCACAGATGGCTAGAAATTGCTGTTATCTCTACATAATGTTGACTTTGTGGGTTTTTACAGTCTGAACTTTTTTTGATATTTTGGGCCAAGCTTTAAAAAGAGATCTTCTGGATGAATCTTTTCAGCTATTTGAGGCAAATTTTATTTTAGCTTTCTCTCTCAGAAAAAGATTTGAAAAGCTGAGTGTTGGTTGCATCACACTCTGAGAGCTGAAGCTCTGGGCTGGGAATAATTAAATGCTAAGAACTGGCAATACTGCTTTATTTTAGGAGAGAGAGCAAAGAGGATCCTATCTGATTTTTTTGCTTATGATGCGTAAATAAAGATACTGGATATTGTGTAAGGCTGGAGTTCTAATACTTAGTTAACCTAGGTCCTTCCTTATTATTTTGCAGTCTTTACTTTTGAATCAAGACTATAACTTCTGTGAAAGTCACACCTTTTTTTTTCCCTTAAATTTTGTCTATTTCTAGACGATGTGTTTTTTGTCCAAAACACAAAAGGCTATTTATTTTATTAAATAATTCAGAAATGCGTGGCTGTCTGTACAAATATTTCTTACATTAATAGTATATCTTAAGGGCATTTTTATTCCATAGATCAGTTTTACAGTGCTTATGATGAGAAGTCTTTAACACGTCATGTGGTAATTCTCATTTATTAGGTCATCTATTGCTTGAAATATTAATTTGTGTTCGCTTATAAAAAGAAAAAATTGTATGTTCCCTTTTGATATTACATATACTCAAAACTTAGAGCCCATTTAAAAAATTTTTGATTTACATTTAGTTGTAAGAGAAGTGAGAGAAATGATAATATTCACATGTTGTTCTTCCTGTGAAATTCAAATTAAACCTCATTGTAACTGAGAATTCTTTTTTTTCCCCTTGCAGGCAAAGATCTGTCATCTACCATGGAATCAAGGCTTGTTCCAAAAGTAAGTTTCTAGCAAAATATCCTTGTGTTTAGGTATACGTTAAAAGTCCAGCATTACAAAAGGGTTCACATAACATAGTTTGTTTTTTTCCCCAGTGTCCAGCAGTCAGCATTAAGAATGCAGTTGACAAGATTGATGCTGCATTGTAAATCTCTGTAGCCCTGTCATGGTTGGTAACAGGCATCAGTGGACCTTTCCCCATCACATATCTATCTTCCACAGAGCATAAACTAATAGGACAATGCTACATTTTCAGTCTTAAGTTAGCTGTTTACTTCTATTTCCTAATAAAACCTTCATTTATTGAAAACACATTTAATTTTGAGACGTGATGCTTCAGCAAGGTGTATAAGCGTATGAAAATAAATGTTTACAGTAAACAAGAAACATGGCTATTTATCAAGAAATATAGGAGAATTTACCTTACTGAAAGACAAGCACCAACTAATTTTTCATCAGTTACCACCTTCTGCAAATCGAAATGACTGTTGAAGATGAGTAATAAATTTTTTTCTGTAGAATGACTATTTTTGTGACATGATTAGTAATGTTCCTCTAGGAACATGATATTTCTAGTGCAATCAAACTTGCATATTTAACTATTTCTGCTGACAACTCTTAGCACCATTAAAAATGTCTTAATAGTGTCATCTCGTTTTTTTTTAATCTGCTTTACATAATGTTATGTTGCTTAGAAGTAGTATTTTGGCATACTCATTCTCTTATACCCTTCTATAGAAGATTTTCTTTTTGATCTACAGAAGTAATTTTTTTTTTAATGGAATGGTTGAGGGAGAAATTCAGGAAGAGAGATTTTTTTTTTTACTTTTTTTCTTAAAACTATCCTTTATATTTGTGTGCCTTTTGGTTGAAAAATCTTGTAGCAAGTACCAGGGATAATTGCAGAGAAATACTTGATTATCTTCTGAACAACAAGACGTTTTTGAAGGAATCACTAGCTCAGTCTCATTCAAAGCTAGATGTGATATAGCTGGCAAGCGACATGAAACTAATAATTTATTATCTAACCTTTTCATTTCTCCCACTCTCACTTCTAGTTGAAAGGTGCAGCATTAGCTGTTAGGGGAGCTTTCCTCTTTTGATATGTGAGAAGGCAGAATGTTTAAGCTAAAACATGTTAACTCTCCCAGTCCTATCTAACATGAGGAGCAAGGGGCTGCTTGAAAGTGTGTGCAGGCACAGCTAATGCTCTGTGCCTATCTGCTACTATTTTCACATTCTGGATGCATAATAAAGATGTATATTGTAGCTCATGTTATTCCTTTAGAATAGGGATATTTATAGTGTATCATTAGTTTGCAGTTTTACTATGATTAGTACAACCACCTATCAGTGTGACAGGAAATATATATACCTTGCATATGATTTCTGCAGAAATCAGTTATTGCTAATGTAATGTGCTGAACAGTTTTTATGTAGCTTGTTGGGAAAAAATGGTTTCTGAAAGCAGCCAGACCTGGGCACTTCCCAAAATAACCATGTTTGTCTCCCGCTTGAACCTGATTCTGCAGTCATGTCGCAGGGATCAGTGTATGCTGGGTTGCCCGTGGAAGAGGCCGAAATGTGGGCATAGCTATGTGCATAAGTGGGGCTACGTCAGGAAATACAGTTGTTTATATGTGTGAGATGTACTTTCTTTTCTTGTTGCTTTTCTGACAGTACGGCAGTTTTTCTGTCTAATTCTAAATGCAAGTCTTTGCATGCAAATGTTTAACCTACTCCTCTCTGGACTTCCTGTGGTGATTAAATTCAAGCTTAGTAGCCACAGAGATTCCTTTACTAACTGTAATACTTCACTTCCTGCTCTCAGTACAGTGAAACATTTGTCTGTGCTGTCCCAAATCAAACTTGGTAAGATTAGTAACAATAGGGATAGTCATACTTAATGTGACAGGACTATAACCTTGCATTTTCATAGCTGTTGGTTTTTGGCACCTTGTAGGTCTGCCTTTTGCATTTATTATTTATTATGACTTTTCTGTTACATTAATTTGTAGGTTCAGTTTTTTTTTAATACACAGCTCACTGTTTCATTTATGTTTAAAGCTGTCCTTACACTCACTTTACAGATTTAAATGGAATTTTTTGAATATAGTTCAGATTTCTGACTGTTCTTTAGCTTAAAAAGGAGCACTATTAATGGTTTTGTTCATATTGCTTAGATTTATTTTATTACTATTCTCTAGCTCCTGCTCTTCAGGTACAGCTATTTTGGTATTATAAAGAATGATGGATTATGTAGGAAAGTTTCTTCTGAAGCACTCGTGATATTGTGCAATGCACTTGGGGGTCAGCTACACTTGACTGATGCATGATTTATCCGTTGTCCCTGCCACTTTCTGAGATAAAGCTGCTATTTTATCAAAAATGCCAGCAAGTGTGAGTTAGAATTTATACACCTCCTTTTTCAAATAATTGTTCTGATTATTTTCTGGCATAGCAATAAAATGATAAAGGTAATTGCACACAAATGTGTGATAGCACCAAAATACAATAAAATTAACCTGAATTAGCTTGACTTGTCGATGAGAAGTATTTATGAAATGTATTTTTGCAATAAGGGAGACTGATATTATAGCTGGAAGGTGAGTTATTGCCTTAATGTAATACTGTTTGAAATTTAAAAAAGAGACTGTTACAGTTGAGGGTGATTGTGCTTTTGAAATTAAGTTGAAGTGATTCTTATAATTGGCAGCAATAATGCATGGTGATGGTAATATCTTTTATTGTGTTATGCCTAGTTGCATTATCTTTTATTTAGCTGGTCTTGACTTCTGCTCTACAGAGAATGCAAGAAGGAGCAGATCAAGAATTTTGTGGATTTAGATGATAAAAAATTGAAATGTTACCCAATATTGAAGTCATTCTTTTGCTAGATTTTTTCCGTTTAGTCCATTTTCAGATCCCCTGAACCTGATACAAGTCTTATGTGATTAAACATTCATCTTTTCCTTGTATTAGAGTAGTTGCCATATATTTACATACACAACTGAACCCTGTAACAGTGGTGCATTTAAATACCTTGCTTGCTATATGTATGTATATGCGTATGCATTAGACAGCAATTTTGGCAGTTAGGTTTTGTGTTTCCGTAGTATCTCAAAGTATAACCTCCCGTGTAAAGTATTTATACCACTTAAACAGCAAATATTTTGATGATAATTACGAAGTGCATCTTAAAACATTGACTAATGTTTTTGGTTTTTTAAGTGATGAATACTTCTGCTGGAGGTGGGGGGGGGAAATTCAGACAGCTGCATTGTGATTTTTGTTTTCTTTTGTGCAAAAAGTTTTCAAACTTGAAATAGTAACAAGATATTGTGGGAACCCTCTAATTTTTAGAGAACAAATTCTTCCTCTTTGATTCTCTGATGTTTGTTCGCTTCGTGGTTTAGGAGTGAGATCTTTAATTATCATGTTGATGTTTTATTGCATGTGATTTATTGCATGTTTAAGCCTTAATGTGACAAGACTGACTCAGAATCATGGAACTCTGGTTCAAAACTGGAATCTCCCCATGGAAGAACTGGCTGTGAGGTGAGGGCAAGCTCCATCACGACTTATCCTATTGCACGTTTACCCTGGCTTTTTATTGCAGGGAATACCTGAGTGAGGACCTCTGCCAAGTTTGCCTGTGTGGTCTCACAGCAGATACAGCCATTGTGGAGTAGAGTGGTCTCCCATTTCAACAGAGTCTCAAGAGTATTAGTTTGAATGTGTTTGGCAATGGCTTCTTCAGTCCACTGATGTGTTTTCGCTAATGCATTAAGCAGTGTTGAGGAAACATTCTGTAGGAGTGATAAAGATATGAACTCCTTATTTCTGGTTGACATCTTGGAAGTTCTTCAAACATAAGTTGGAAGGAGGCAGGTCGATGATGGTTTGGTTCCCACGGGAACCAAATTCTGCTCATGGGCAATACGTGTCAGGAGACTTTTTGGTGTTTTATGACCATAGGACCTTAAAAGAAGTTAGGGTTGAGACCAAGAGAAGAAAGTGTAAAGTTGTTTGTAGTGCATTATTTGATATTTGTTTTTATCCGTAGGCTGGGAGAAGAGATTGGGAATGACTGTTGTAGTTCTGAAGCATGGAGTATGTTTTTTTGTGTGTGTGCTTCAGGTAGGCAGTTAATACTTTACACTTTTCAAATATGGAATATAAGAATTATGAAATAATTTAGACAAGTTGGTAGATGCTGCTGAATTCGTTCTAAGACTGTAAACCTTAAGTCTGAGTAACGCTTGCTACGTTGTTCAGACTAGCATTTTCTCCACAAGCTATCACTAAACATTAGTGGGTTTGCTCACTTGTAAGATGACATACTTCTCTTTGGGGGGACTTGTCCAGGTTCACAACCTGTGGGTGTGCCCAAATTGTGAAGAACTGAGAATCGCGACGACTGCCCGCGTGGAATGCTGTGCAGAAGAGGTGCCCTGATACGGTGTACAGGTGTCAGCGGTTAGCCTAAATCCTTCAGTGTCTCATGCGTGACAATAGTATCTTCTTCCTGGACTCTTCAGACATAATGATTTCCATTTTAAAAATATGGGAGCTTAATCTATTTGTGGATCATCAGTAGAATAGGAACCACAGCACTTTCACATCTCATGGTAAATGTAGCGAGCTAATTTGGTTCAAAGGGTGATTGCTGGTAGGATTTACAGATACTAACAGCAGAGAATGTACACAGCTATGACTTTTGTCTTTGCAATTTGTTTTGTGGCTGATACAGTTTAGTTATTACAGAAATATCTGTCCCTAGTTCTGTGTCTGTTTTTCTTGTTCATGGCGCTCCATTTCTTGTCTGGTTCTGCTCCAGTTCACTGTATTATCTCAGGCAACCTGCTGTTTCAAATGGCGTATCCTAAAATAATTAGGTGCCTCTACACTTAAAGTCAGGCTGTTTCACTTTCATTTTGTCGGGGTACTAAGGTGATGTTAAAAGCGAGATTCTGCAGCGGCATCATCCCTTTCTAGCATGTCACGACCCAGTCTTGCAGCCTGGGCGTAGATCATGCCCATCGCAGGCAATGTTTTCAGATAGCGTAAGTACCAAAATCTACGTGAGGGATTGTAGAACAACTCCGCTCTTTACCAGCTTCACATCCACGTTCCAAAGGGCAGGGGATTTGGCAGCTCAGTATGAAACCATTGCAAGAACATTTATTTCAAGTGTGTGACATTTCATTGCTGATCTCATTTAGGGCAAAAGTGCATATATTGTAGCTATCCTTCAGTACTTTCCTTTCTACTCCACCAAACATTAAGAAAAATCAAAAATATTTCTGTACTGGTTACCTGCTAGGAGATATTTAGGTCAGTTATACATAATTTTTTAAAATATTGTAGAAAATAGAAATCAAATTGCTGAGCAAATTTAGTATCAGTAAACACTAGTTGGTATAGCTTAACAAAACACAAAGTCATATAGCTTAACCCCTCACTCACTAAGTCATATGCTACATAGAAGTTGTGTGACTTTTTTTTTTTTTGTCCAGAGTATTTATCTTCACTTCAGGCTAGTGATAGGAGGTGATGGCATAAGTATTCTAAAATGTATGTATTTTAAATTGCTATGTGATCCAGCAGTGGTTGCTGCATGTTCATAGCTTTTAATTTTTTTTTATAGTTTCTTTTATAAGCAAAAGCTGCGGGAAGTACAAAATATTTATTTACGTAGGTTTTGGAGAGATTTTAAAAAAGGCTTTAGTAAGTACTTCAAGGAAATAAGGTAAAGCTGAATTCCTTTCTAAACAGTCCACTGAGGTCTTGTGTTTAAAACAAAAATATCTGCAGATATTAACATCCTGAATCAAAGCTTGACATGCCAACATAGATCGAGTAGAAATGTGCACTTTTTTATGTTGTCTGGATTACAGGAGTAATAACCCCTACATGTCTGTTCTGAATGAAAAGAATGTGTTTTATTGCAATTAAAATATCATCCTTTTAGTAAAATAAAGAAAAAGAAACCTGAGGTAGCCTTGATAAGTACACTGGAAGCCTGCCATTTGACAGACCCGGATGACTTCTTGTCTGCCAAAACAACTGACTGAGGACTTTGCCAAAGAGCCAGAGGCTACTACTGCTTGGACATGCACTTTTATAGCTTGGCATTTTGGGGTCTTTAGATTGTCATCCAAAGAGGATTAGCAGGATAATGCGATGAGACAACAGAAACTTGCTTTTGTTCCCTTTGATTCTTTAATAAAAGAATGATGTGTTTGCTATTGTTGAATACTTTTTAAATGCAATCACAAACAAATGCTGCTTTGTCTGTGTTTGTGGACGTGTATCTTTTTTTTTTTTTTTTTTTTTTTTTTTTGGTGGAAAAAGGCCTGGTAATAAGTGAAGATGGGCAGTGATTTTTCGTGGCCTACTGTGCTTATGTGTATTTTTAGATATCTAAAACACGCTTAGTACTACATCCTTTAATGAGATTAGTTCTTTGGAAAGTAAAAAGCATGTTGTATCACCCCAAACTAAAATTGGATTTGCTTAGTCTGACACTTTATTTTCAAACTTTTACTAGCCAGGAAACAAGAATGCAGTTTTGTTTTCACGTCTCTGAAGTTACAGGCTTGGCTTCACCAGGGTTGGATTTACTTAGAGAACCATTGTGGCTATTAGAAAAATATCAGAGAAAATCCAAGCTACTGTGTTTTGTAGTTAACATGAGAACCAGATGCTTTAAATCTGTTTTTTTTTTTTTTTTTTAAAAAAAAAAGGTATTGCACTTTGATTGGCAGAAATGCAGTGGTATCTTCAGCCAGCCAGAGGTTGAAAATACGATTTTTTACAGGAATCCAGGAGATAAGTGATCTAGTATTTCAGAAAGCATGATAGGTAGAGCCAGATGGATGTTGTGGTCACTGAGGAGAGCGGTGGAGCCCTTAGGAGGCCTCTCTGCTGTCCTCCTCCGTGCCAGGACCCCTGGCTAGGCACTGGTGTTGAGAGCAGGTGAGAAGTGGAGTGCTGGCTTGGGTTGCCTGGTACCACAAGCACCTGAGTGGAGAAGAGGAGAAATGGCTCCAGCGCACTGGATGAGAAGGCCACGCTGGCTCTTGCAGCTCCCTACATCCCTCCTCTTGCAGTCTGGATGAGGAGGATGTGGACTGGCAGAACAGACATGTTCTCGCCTTGTTTTCTGGCCTTTCCTCTTTCCGCTTGGTGCTTTAAAGGGCCCAAACTCTGCCTTGTTGCAGCCCCTGGATTCTCCGGTTGTTTTTGTGGGTCATTCCCTTATCAAAAGGACCCTCACCCCCAGCTAATGCGAGGGGCTCAGACTTCCTCAGCCTCCTGTTCCTCTGTCGCTGGAGAAACTGGTGGCAGCTCCGCTTCCAGAGTATTTCAACAAACCGCAGGGGGCGTGAGTAAGAGTACTTAGCCGTGCTCCTCTTCCCAAGCGAATGGTAAGCTGGCCTGGTAACATCACCGTTGCAAGGTCTCGTTAGGGGATTTGACAAGCTTGATGAATTGTTTGGGGGAATCGGCCATTTTTTTGTGTTGGGTATGACAGAAGCAAAACCGTTAGCTGCTAAAGCTCTCCAGGCCCTACTAATCATTGCTTGCCAGCAAAGTGCAGACCATAAGTTTCTAACAAAAGGCTCTGCTACAGAAGGGTTGGGATCCACTTTACCCTAGGAAGAGGCCAGTCTGGCAGCATTTCATATGGCATGAGAGAAATGTGCATGTCACTTAAGAATGCAGTATATTTCAGAGCAACTTTTGTTCAAAAGCCTTATGTGGCTTGCAGCCCTGTTCTTCAGCAGCTGTGAAGGTGTTTATTACTGTTGCAGCAGGGACAAAACGTACGGACCTGGCATGTTGTGCTTTATTCTAGCAAGCTAAGAGTTTGCTTTAGATGGAAAGAGAAATGCATGTAGTTATTGTGCAGTATGAAGAAGAGGTGGTTTATGTCCAGATTGAAGGTTATTTTACAACTATCTTACACAGTATGTAAAGGACTTCTATTCCATAGCATGAATGGAAGACTTTTTTAAACTGTTGTATTGCAACTTAAGAACAAGAACATCAAGTATGATTGCTGAATATTTTAAATATGTATTTATAGACCCCCAATGTATTGGAGTGGGATTTTTTAAAATGTGACTGTTTTGACCATTTACATGACTTTAATTGAGAACAAACATAGTCAAAGTAGAGTATGTCCACTTTGAAAGTATTTCCATCGCAGTTGCATTTTAGAATATGAATGGGAGACAATGAATTTGTATAAACTATTGTTTAATAGACATTTTTGATCTTACTGAGACTATAGTCACTGTAACAATGTCTTTGCTTGCCCCGACTGATGATTTTTTTTTATCCATCTGTAAAATGTATACTGAGTAAGTGAGTTTACATATTACCTCGTATTAAGGCATGAACCTTAACTCATAAAAAGTGGCATGAAACTACCATTAATTTACAGCTGTCATATTCAGACATGGCAGGTAATATGAGAAGCTGTTCGTCCTTTTCTGTATTATATTGTGGTAATGCATAGAGACCCAGAGTGAGATACTACCGAGCTGCCTCCGATGGAAATGAGAGTACTGAAAGGGTGGCAAAACCTGTGTTTGGTTGCGTGGGACAGGGCAGATGGACGTGTCCCACGCTGGGCAGATGCAAGTGACTGGTGACCAGAGTGGCTCTCTGACCTTTGGCTGGGCACATGGTTGAGCTTGTCTGCCTGGCAGCACAGCCCTCGAGTGTACCGACACCGTTTGGTGTCCTCCACAGACTCGACAAGAGTGTGCTGCACCGTGCCACTGCCAGCAGGTCGCTGGCAAGGTGGTTGCCCAGCCCGGCTCCATGATTGCCCTGCAGCACTTCACTTGCAACTGCCTGCAGGCGTGGTGAACCCCAGTCACGACATTGCTCGGGGTTGGACCATCCAACAGGTTTTCTTACCCAGCTGTTTATCCAGTCAACCAGACTGTGATGTCCTAACTTGGATGCAAGAGTTCTGTGGGAGGTGGCCTTGAAAGCCATGCCAGAGCCCAGGTAAAGGACACCTGGTGCTCTCCCCTTGCACGAAAGCACAGTCATTTTAGCGTAGCAGGCAATCGGCTCAGTCAGGCATGGTGGTCCCTTGGTAGGTCATGCTGACTATGCCCGCTTGCCTTTTGCTTCAACTGCCCAGAAATGTGTTTACAGAGACTAATACCCAGACCTTCATGCTCAAAAAAATAAGAGATATTTGTAAACAGTCAACTCTCATCTGTTCTGGTGACCTAACTGCAGTGGAGATTATTATGATGGAGGCAGACAGTTCCTAACTTCTTATTTCTTATGACAGTCTCTGATCCTTTTTGCCTTGACAAGTACATTTGATGTGATTTAATAAGAATTTTTTTATGAGAAGGATGTAAACTTACTGAGTCAGGAAGACCTGCTATAGCAACAGGATCAAAAAGATGTAGCAAATTGCCAAACTGTTCAGATACCTGAGAAGTATTCTTAAATGGAAACCCAGTATTTCAAGCTTTCATTGCATTAATTTGTATTCAAAACTAGAATAAACAGAAAGCAAATCTGAGAACACTACAATACTTCCACAAAAAAGAGACATTTTTAAGAGTCCAGGAGTGGTATTTCCTTGTAATTAGAGTGAAGATGCAATTCTCCCAGCATTTATTGGTCATCTCAAAAACAAGGAATTATGAGTCTTGCTTTTTGGAAAGTCACTGCTACTATGTGGCATCACAGAAACAACATAGATATCTGAGAATTATAGTTCATTTCAATTAGAAAATTGAAGAGATGTGTCTTCAGGATGTTTTTACGGAGGAGAGAAAGTAAATGAACAAGTTAGTACTTTATCTCAGTTTGAGTGAGATGGTGTAGCATCAGAGCTATCAAAGTGAAACTACTCGTAACTGTTCTGGTCCTTTTGGACAAACATCCAGAAATTCAGCTTTTGCAGCTAAGAATCCCTGTGGTTTGAGTTAGTGGTGTGTATAGTGCTATTCAGGATCCTTTGGGTTGATAGATAGGGACTTTTTTTTTTTTAATTTTTGGAGCCAGTGTAGTACGGTTATATGCTAGCCCAGCATAAGACCAAGATTGCATGAGACACCCAGCTATGACATCTGTGTGTGTTTGTGTGTTTTTAGTAATAGTAATCTTCATGACATGGAAGAGTCAGATTGATCTGAATTATTTAAATGTGCATAGTCAGTTGCCAACTGTGCACCGGTAGCTACTTTAGAAATGGTAGAAACATTACCTCTTCTGGACTTGAGGAATGTTATATGTAATAACGGACAGGAATTTTAATGTAACTTCATCCCAATGACTGTATTTACATTAGCATGTAGTTTGGCTAAGCAGTTAAGTTTGTTAACCCAAAATGATTGAAAGATGCATTTGTTTCTTGGAGACACCTTTAACATCTCACTGATTAATCTGTTTGGACTCTAATTTTTTTTAAAAAACGCAGTATGTATGAGGACACATTACTTAAGATTCAGCAGTTGTGAGGAGTACGTTACTTTTGCATTGTTTCTCAAAGAAAAAAGAAGTGTGAAAAAGAAAATCATGAGAGTTTTCATTAGAATTTCTGCCACATGCATTAGCCTAATCAAAATACTTTTAGTCAGATGTAGGTGGTGGCAGAGGCTGTCATAATAAATTCATATTTTGATAGCAGCATGGTAGACTAACATATTCTTGTTGAAGCAGAGTGAAGCAAATAGACGAATAGAGGGAAATCCATCAGAAATTGCTCCTGCTCCATCCTAACAGAGAACATCCTGTGCCCGATAATGCTGAAGGAGAAAGATGTCAAACGGCGAAGGGCTGCTCTGACAGAAGCCTGCGGACAGCTCTTTGGAACCAGCTCTGCTGTCCCGCAGGCTGGACGCTTGCGGCGGGTGAGAGCGCGTCCTCGTAGCGAGTTGGCCGCCTTCTGTGCGTGGTGTGAGAATGCAATTGGATTTTGCCGTGCAAATCTGTGGTCCTTCAGGGTTTTAAGATTGACATGCACTGTGGGATCTTTAAGAAAAGAATACATAAAATTTGGAAAGTAATGTTCATGAAGATATTTTGCATTCTTTTTCTCCAATTCAGTAACAGTAATTTAGGGGCATAATGCTTGCTGCAGCACAGGAAATTCCATGAGGTTTGCTGCCTTGACTTCTCTCCTGGAAAATACAAACCTCCTGGGAGAGCTGACAAGTATGGAAACTTTGGCACAGAGTTTTTGAACCCTGTTGAGCCTAGATCTTTTTTTTCCCTGTGCATATTTTTTTTTTAATTTTATGTATCCATTCTTTTCTGCAGATGAGAGAACAGGATTCTTAGATCTCAGATTGTAAATAAAAAGCAAATCACTTAAGGAACAGTATGAAGTGGAAAATAATTTCGAGTTATTTACTGTAATATGAAAGACATCTCATATTACAATTATATTAATGTAAATTTAAATAAAATCTGCTTTTAATCAAATTGAAGGTGCATTTTTGGTACTGAAAACCTTGGCTGCAGCAAGAGTGTAAAACTGAACTACTGTGCAAGGTTAAAGGGTGAAGGTTATGTGCTAATCATCAACCTAATGCTAGCCTTCAGGTTCATGACACCTGGTTTAGGAGACACAGCTCACTGTTTTGAATTCTTAGCTTCTGAACCGTAGGTTAGTAGTTTCAGTGGTGCATCTGTGTTTTGCTGGTAGTATTCCTTGGAGCTGATAAGGTAATTTAGAGAGCCTCAGCCCTTGGGAGGAGTGCAGCGCCACTGAGGCACGCGCTTTTTCAAAGTCATGGGAGCATGCCTGGAAAATGAGGCTCCTCTATACAGAACATTAACTCATAAATCATCCTAATCTCACCGATAAATCTTCCGCTATGAAAACCTTTTGATACTCATCTGTTATTAATGACAAAAAGGACTTAATTCTGTTGGCTAACAATAGTGTTCCTATTTTATATATAGCCTTTAGCAGTCTAATGAGATATAAACTTACGTGTACTCTATCTGTATTTTTATTTGTGTAGCAAGACTCGAGGGACTCACAGGGGAAGATTCGTCTCTAAAAAGGCTTTTTTTTTTCTACCTAGTAAACCTCAAAATTGTGAGGGACTTGCCACGGTAGCTTGGTTGGTGTTGCGGTGGGAAGGGAGCGTGAAGGTGGAGTTCGCACAGGACCTCATCAGAATTCCTCAAATGATTCATTTACATAAACCTGAGTCTGGAGTAAAGACAGAGGGCAGTTTATTTAGATTTATTAGAGTTTTGCTTTAAGGGGCTATTCATCTCTACCTTTCACAGCTTTAACAAGGGCACTGGGGGGAAAATAATATTAGGCAAAGTGTATCTTTAGAAGGATGTGGGCAGGAATAAATTTCTGTTTGCAGTAACTAACCTGAGCATTAGGTAATTTCGACAGGTAAAATTTAGTCTGATGCGTGTATGTAGCTGAAAACCGTAATAATGTTTTAAATCTTAATGAAAAAGTCAATTTTATTTTAAAACAACATTGACTGCAGTACTGTATCTTGATATCTTTATTTTCTGTGACACATTTAAGTAGCTGTTTAGGTGAGTACTGAAAAACACTTTAATATGTGGACACAGGATAGCATACCTGTACATGGTCACCTGTACAGTGACCTTCATGTTAGAAGCTCTCAATCTGATTGCATATGTATGTGGGCATTTTGTATCAAGCACAGTTTTATTCTTATATAAAAACAAAACTTTTCTGTACTGCTGTCTAATGCATCTGCTAAGCAAGACTGAAAATACTAGTTGTATTCGTTGAAGGCAACAAGATTTTCGTCTATAAACAACATCTGTAAAGCTTATGTTAAGTTGGTGTTAACTCGTGGGGCTATTTATAGTTTTCTGTTGCTTGCTGCATTCTGTGTATTGTTGGAATGAAGCGACTGTCCTCTTATAACTAAATAGTTATGGTCATAGGATTCAGTGCATCTACTTTAGGGCTGTTGCACAAATAAAAATGAAGAATATGTACCGTTTTGCTAAATATGTAAACTTTTTATGTTTTTTTTTTTTTTTTTTTTTTTTTAACTAGGACTTCTGCAGTGAGGTTGCTGCTCAAAAAATAAATAAATAAATCCTCGTGTGTCCTCTACTTGAGCAAGGAGAAGGACCAAGGCAAAAGTCAGTTGAAACAGAGTTTCTTAATAACATCAGCAAACGTTCAGTTATTTAGTGAAAAGCTGATATGGATTACAGGCAAACTAAATAAACCGCTAGGAACCTGTAATTGTTTAAACAGGGCAGACTGTGCAGATGACTTTTCTTAGTTAAAAGTAAATTTAGGTTGTTTTCTGGATGTCCGTAACTGAAGCAAATTGCCTACCTGATAGTTTTTCCTATCTTCACCCTAGTTGTTTATTCACTCACAGATAATATTTCACTTCATAACACTTTTTTTCTTTTTTTTTTTCTTTTTTAAAATCCTCATATTAAATAGGCTGTTTGACTTTAGGAACTCCAGTGCACATGTTAGTGTTTTCCAGGCTTTATCTGTTCCTGACGTGTAATAGTGTTTGTTGTGAGTTTTAACGCCTGTAATGACTTACAGTGAAAATAGACTCTACCTACATAAGGAACTCTAATATTTTGGTGAATTAAGTTCCATGATTTTTAGAAAAGATAACGGAAAGTATCTGGAATCTCATGACCTTGGGTTTCTTTTCCATTGTAAGACTTCCGCTGGGATATTTTCAAAGCAACAAACGGTGTAATAGGATGCTCGGTTGGGAGAGCAGCGGCTGTGCGGGGCGGCGTGGTTCGGTAGCAGAGCCCAGCAGTTCTGCTGTCGGCGTACCGGCCCGCTTCCGGATGCACGGGACGACGTCTGCCCGCTTTCCGCGCTGCGCGGCGGGTTGACCTCTGCAACGTGAGGCAGGAGGATTTTTAGGGAGTATACTTCAGTTGTGTGCCCTCTTTTGTCTTTAAGTGTTTTTGCATAAAATGATACCGACCTGTCAAATTTTATGGTATCTTTCTTGACAGTTCTCAGAATTAACCAGGGAAAGCATACGTAGGAACGTGATTGCCCCCAGCTCAGTGTAGCGAGCAGCATTTCTGGACCAGGAAACAAGGTCTAACAATATCAGGGTCCGCTGCAGGGGCAGGACAGTAAATAGCATGTAAATGTGATAACCTGGAGAGCGATACGTGATTAGCTCTCCTTCCTTTAATGTGCCAAAGATCCAATGATTTTAGAAGTCTTCGGTGGTGTTCCTTGGCCCTTGGTTCTTTAGCAGCTTGGGGAGAAGCGCTACCTAGGTTACTATTTCACGGAACTACCTGATGTAGTAGCTGGGCATCGTCGTCTCCGTTTTTACCTGATCTGGTCGTGCTTAGGCCCGTTTGAAACCGGCTGCTGCAGCGGTGGGTGATACGCAAGAGCAGATTTTGCCGTTTCAGGCAGAACACAGTGGTATTTTGACTTCTATCCCTTCCGTATAAAACAGCTAAAAGTATTATATGTGGTTGGAAAAACTGCAGTGCCATCAAAGCTGACTTGTTACGGAGTCGGAGTAACTTTGTGACCTGTTCCAGCAGGTTACAGATTCCATAAATAGCGCCTGCATTGACCTGACCAGAGTGGACTACGGAGAGCCTGGTGGCATGGCAGGTTTTAAGTTGATGCTCGCCGACATAACTGTTTAAAAGCTGACGTTTTGGGCTCAGTGCTGTCCCACCACTGTCCTTCCTGCTTGTGGAAGAACTGCCGCTGTATAGTGTAGTATATCTGGTGTTTGAGAAAATTGCTTATTTTATTTTGTGGGGCAGTAAACAACTGATGCTACTCCAAGGCTGAGTACCTGACCCTTAGATACGGAACATTTTTTAGCACAGCCAAGATGCCATGCAAGCACGAGATAGGCAGATCATACGCAATTTAAATATTGAATGTTGATACTTCTGCACATGCTGGGCAGCGTAATTCAGTCTTACGTAAAGTAGTTTGCTTCCCTACCTTAAAAAGAAGAAGTTGTAATATGTTTATGATTTTTTTCCATTAATTCTGTATTCTAATTTTGTAAGACTTTTGTTCCGGGCTAGAATTAAGAATGTTATTTGACACTGGTCAAAGCTTGCAGTTCCAGGAGGTTTTTAGTTATACCATGCTATATGCAAGTTTTAATGTTTTGAAAAATTCAGCCAAGGTCTGACCTTATGTAAAGAGAGTTCAACACCCTATTTTTGTTCACCTTTCAAATTCACAGAATGTACCACTTAAATCAGACATTAGTACTTTGTTTTGCCACTGCATTTTAAAATAGTTGAAGTGAAACTTAGTGAAAAGCAGCAACACTAAAATCCTGTGAATGAAAACTCTGGCCCTTGGAATCTAAGGTGAAACCTGCTTCTGAGCAATATGCCAGAGAAATATGAAAGAGAAGCGAAGGGAAAAGAGGAATCTAAATAATTCAACGTGAGCATTGGTTTAATTTGGAGAAAACGATGTGAGGAGAGTGGAGGAAACTTTTGAACTGAAATAGTAAAGTTTGTAGTGGTAAAGGGGAATACAGTCTCCTTCCTCTAAAGAGTCAAGGCATATAGTTAAATACCTAATTGCTCTTAAAAGAACAAGGCAAACTTTTCATCCTTACTCAATGTCCAAGAAGCGGCTGTGTGCATATGTGAAGCGTATGATAAGTGTTCGGAGTATTCCGTATCACTGCAAACACTGCAGAAACGCGCTGCCTTTTGCAGATCTGTTCGTTTGCAGTCAGCGTCGGAATTCTTCTCCCGTGTTTTAGGGGCTGTGGGAATAACCGTCTCAAAATGCAAAGCGTCCTTAGTACTTGGACTCTAATCATTTTCTTTGAAAATCTGAGTGCTCAGGTAATGCAACCTTCTATTTCAAAGGCACCTCATCGAGCGTCTTCAAGAATAGTATTGTACAGGTGTAAACAGCTATGTGCATTGCTGTGCTCTTGAATCAGTTCTCCAGCCCCGTTACGCTGTACCTTGCCATTGAATTTGGAAACTCCGGTAGTCCTGAATTTACAATAACAAGTGAATTCTTAAGGTATAAGGCAAACTGCAACTTAGCCATCGAGTCTTAGCGATTTAAGACATAAGATTCTTAGGATCCTAACTTAAACTGTGGTGTCCAGGTGACTCTACTATAAAAATCTGTAGCAACCTTGTTCTGTGTTCTTTTTCTAATGATTTTACAAACCAAACCAAATACAACTGAAATATCTGATTCTGAATGTTTTTGCAGCCGAGATGAATTTGATGAAAAGTGCTTAGATGACATGTATAACGTTGTTGGCCTTGTAGAGTATTGAGAAATGCTCGGTGTCTGTTTACAAGTACATTCTATCAGTAACCATAAAAACTCGATCAGCAACAGTGGGAATAAAAGAATGTTTCCTTTATTAAGCGATGATTGATTTTTTTTTCCTCATATGTTATTTTTCCAGCAGACACATTCTACTTGTTTCTGATTTTTGCTACTGTAAGCCAGTGAATATGCTTTATTGTCATAATAACCCTTTTGAAATCAGTGTAAAAACACTTCACTTTGGATGTTGGCTGACAAACCAACCATGAAACTGCTATTACTTGTCACTGCTCAGTTGGTTAACATTTTTTAAGACTTTGATTTAGATGCTATTTAGTGCTGACTTCTTAAAACAGGGTAGCTCATTTTAATTAAGTTAGGCAAAGTTTTGAACGTAAAAGCTGTAGTTAAAGAAACTTCTTGTTTTCTTGCTTTTATTTTAAATCACTTTTGAAAACTATGTAAGATACGCTCAATCTTGAAATGAATGCTTCTTGGGAGGAAATACACACAACTGAGTTGTGGGTTTTTCTGTGTTTTCTTTTTGTTTTATGAACAGGTCACTTCTGAAAATGGCGAATCCCAGTGCAAGGTGGTATGTGCTGTTCTGCATAGCCCTGTGGGAAAAATTGAAATCTCTGGGTGTGAAACAGGCTTACATGAGATAAAGCTTCCAAAAATGAATGTCCTACCAAATAGGTAAGTTCACGTCTTACTGATCCGATGTTTAAGAACATAGTAGAGGAAGCAGATTGTTTAGAGGATAACAACTATGCGTGCTTACTTTTACTAGCTATATTGGAAACATCTTACTTTCTCCTGTTAGACAGAAAAGCAGACTTGAGTGCCTTTAAGGAGTGGCAGTTCCAAAATGCATTTTTTTTCTGTGTTGCATCTTCAATATTATTGAGGAAACATTTTAAAAGATAATTATTTTTGATTAGGCTTTGAAAGTGTGTCTTATTCCCTAACTTTGGGCACGTATGTAGGTACCTCACCGAGGAAGACTTCCTTGCATATTTTGGGGATTTTGTAAATGTAAAGACTTTTTACTGACGTACACTGCTATTCTTGTGGCTGTGTGTGTAGAAAAGCTGGTTGTCTACTGTTGCAGTCTGCTCTTTCAAGTATAACAGCAGGTAAGGACAAGATTTCAGATAAGACTGGAATAAGTTTAACTTTCTGAATATTGTCCTTTTTTCTCTGTTCTTCACTTCTCAAATGCGCCTTTGATTTGCAGATTATTTTCTTTTCCATTTTTATTATCCTTGTGGTTTTTTAAGTGTAACATTAATCATAAATATGAAGTATAATATATATTTTGATTGAAATATGTATTTTTGCCCCTAATTCTAAAAGCCTCGAGCCTCTAGACATGACAGAGGTTTTTGCCAGCTTCAGTATGGAAATAACTACTTTGGTTTCCTTCATACCTGCTTTCAGTGTTGGATTTTTGCTGCTGAGGGATGAAAATAGAGTAATATTTAGAATGGAGCTGAAGTTTGCAGTTGATGAGAACAGCTTGAGAGGAGAACTTTAACGAGTGGTTGGAGGAGCAAGGTAAAGGTCTGAAAAGTCTTGAAGGTGGTCAACATGAGAAATTTGCATTCTTTATTATAACATCAGAAGTAAGGGGAGTTACATGAAAATAAAAACTGAAGACAAAGAAGCATTCATGAAGTTGTGGGAGCTAGAAACTAAGGGCTCCAAAAATGAAAAGACATGTTATTGGAAGAAAAAAATTAAAGGCTTAATAATTGGTAGAGGCCAAGAAGGTGGATAAGGAAGGTATTGTTGTGTTCATAAAATGGTCCTGGAGAGAGAAGAGCAAAGGTCTATTTTTATGACTTTTGTTTTTAATTGTGAATCTTACACTGTTTCCGCTCAATGGCTTGCCTTCTTTTTTGAGCAGTTTTTAGAGACAGGAGGTGTTAGAGCAAGTTGGGGTGATGGGGTTAGAGAAGTTAGTCGTTCAGGCCCACGGAGCTTTTCTTTCCAGGAGAATACGCCTGTGTGCCCAAAGATCTGACAGCTTTTTTTTCCCCTGTCTTTTTTACCTATTTAAGAAGTAGCATCTTTTATTTACAAACAGTATTTCACTCACATCTTTAAATTAGCCTAGCTAGGAGGCAAGGTTTTCTGCTTTTATGAGGAGAGATTTTCTTTTTTCCCCTTCATTTACAGGCGTTGTCATTTGTCCACATATAACATGGTCACATTGGTTGGTTGTAGAATGGTTGTCTGGTCCAGTCCTTCAGGCAGAAGTTGGGATATCTCGAATCTCTTCCAAACTTTGTAATTTGCTATCTCATCGTGATCTTTCAGGTTTCTGAGCAGGGAGTGGACTTAAATTCTCTCTTGGAAGTGTTAAGGCCTCAGTAGAATCTTGATAACACTTTGAAATTATCAGATCGCAGCCTTTATATGCACATGTGTATGTATTATAGAGGAAATACTGCTCACAAAGGGTACCTCAGAAGTTAAATGGTGAGAAGAATATTCTTACAATTACCTTTTTTTTTTTTTTTTTAACGAACTTAAATCCAAAAAAACAGCTGGAAGGTGGGACTTCTTTTTTTCTTGCATCTTTACTGATGATAAAGTTCTAAAATTAAAGACATCTGTAGATGTTTGTGCTGACGTATGATGTTTAATCTCTTCTACTGATTGTTAGTGAATGTGTGTTAAAAACTGGTCTCATTATTTCTGACAGAATAAAATAAAAACAAAACAGTGCCCAACATTTCTCCTAACTGGCTAATAAATGCTATGGTAAGAACACTGCATAGAAAAAAAATATATAAGAAACATAAAAATTGATTTTAATGGACCCCTGTCAGAGAGAACCATAATGAGCACAAGTCTAGTAATAAATATTGGTATTCAGCTCCAGTTCTTGAGACTCCTAATGTAGAATTGCATGTAACAATCAATATAGATTTTAGGGTTTTTTTAACAACAAAAATAAGTAAACCTTGGAAATGTATAAATACTAAAGACTTGCAATCTGTCAGACAAACGTAGTAGTTGTAGAAAAATCTGATGAGAATGCCTGGTTAACGGCACAATTCGTGTGTGAGGATCTTACTCTATTTTATAACTTGTAAAATGCTATACAATTAATAATCTCAGCTAACAAGCTATTTTGTGATGGCTCTTCTTAAAGTTTAAGAACACAGATTATAATGTAGACTAAAAGGAGAAGCAACAAAGTAAAAATTCAGTCCACTTGAAACGCTTTCATCTATTAATGAGATGAAACTAATTGTAATAATTTAAAGTTATTCTACTCATTGTGCAACTGGCAGAGTTTTAAAGTCAAGGCGCGTAATGTTATAGTGATTTCTGTTTGGAGAGGAGTTGCTTTCATTCAAGCTTATTATCATTATAGGATATTTCGGGTAGAGTCTTTTTTGAAAAGCCCTTTGTCTTGCTGCATGCTGACTAAAATGTTTTTAACCATTTTCAATCTTAATGCAGTGCGAACTGTTGGCTGTCTCAATACAGCAACTTCGAAGCACTTCTGTTTTAGTCTACCTGTTTAAATAGTGGATTAACTTGTTCTTTTGACACTTAACCTGGCTCCGTAAACGGAAACAGTTTTGGTAACATTATCAGAAGACTAAAGTCTTCCAGAGGGGCGAGTCTCTTGATGTGCCTTCTAGAGATTAGGGATAGATTAGTTTTAGGAATGATCGTATTGTTATTTTTTGATACCCTTACGCTGTATGTTTCTACAAACTTAGTATTACACGGAGGTGCATGCTTTAAGTACACGGACCGTATGTGGAGATCAGACATTCATAATTATAGCTGGGTTGTTTCTGAAACAAGCAGATATATTGTTTAGGAATTGTAAAGTGGGGCAAAAAGAATACCTAAAATGAAACTTGTTTTTATAAGTTTGTTTCTGACTTTCAGCGTCACAATCCATTTTTTCAAAAAGGTGAAGTAAAATTGTATATTTCTTGTACATATATTTTTAGTACTATGTCAGCTGTCATAATTTGTGTTTTTAGTGTATGCAGATATCTTCTTGATTCAAAACTACTGTTTTTTTTCCTACAGTGCAGCTGTCTTGCTGTCTGTATTGCAGGTGTTTAACTCTGCTTGCTCATATCTAAAAGAAAAACCTCTGGCAACCTCATTTTTTGTTTTACTGATATAATTTGCACTTAGACGTGTCTTTAGCAGCTCTGTGAAGTTTCAGGATTACTTTTCTTCTCCCTCTTCTCTCTGGTTCGCTGCTAGTCTACTTCAGTGTTCTCAATCCTGTGATGACTTGGTTTTGAAACATCTTCCTGAAGCAGAAAGGTAAATTATCAGCTTGGTGAACAGGGAGTCACACTTGTGACTTCCATTAGCAATTACAGAAACCATGCTGGCATTTTCCTGTGCTAAATATTTGCAGCATAACATTCCTTAGAAAGATGGGGATGTTGACTTAGTAGGATGGCAAAGAATGGAACAATTTTTCCCTCTGAAGGAATAATAGAAATTCTTTTAGGAATTGCCATGTTCTCTCAGTGAGGGTGAGGTGCCCAGCTACTTTAATATGCAGTAGTGGTTATGCAGCCTACGAATTTGTTAATGCGATTGAGATTGCAGCTATAGTATTTTAGTAAAAGAAAGGAAAGTAGTATAACGTGTCTTGAAGGAAACTGAGAAAGCTACCAGGGTGTGCTTGGAAAATATTGCCCTGCTGAGCATTGAGTCATTAACAGCGTGAAATACATTGTTATATTTATGAAATGAAAAATGAATATGCAGTCTGATAGGTGGATACAAATTCCAGGTTATGCTGGTATTCTGATATGTACCGTAAGACACAGTGATGTAAACCTAACAAGTTTTGCTGGTTATCTTTTTGTTTGAAAGCTTAGCTGATCTTGCTCTAGCTTTTCCATGTCTTTCCAGATCAGGCCCAGACCCGGGCGCAGTACCTAGCCATGGTGTGATGAGCGCCGTGCAGAGGGGCACCACCTCCCTCCATCTCCTCCAGGCTGGGCAACTCTGGGAGCTGCCAGCTCTCTGCTGCTGCAGCGTGCAGCCGGCTGCTCCTGGCTTCCTGCTGCCTGCCGAGAGCCCCAGGGCTGTTCGGGCAGGGCTGCTCCCAGCTGAGCAGACCGCCTGCCCTCACTGCAAGGGCTCTTCCTTCCCAGATGCGACACTTTGGTTGTCCTGCTCGGGTTTCATCAGGTTCCTCTTGGCCCAGTCCTCCGCCCTGTTTAGACCCCTCTGGATGGCCGACCAAGATGAAGGAACTAGTTGGAGTATTGTTGTATTAATTGGCCCAAGTCTTTTAAGGGTGAATCTATAGTTCAAAACGTTATCCAGTGTCACAGTTGGTTCTCTGCCTATCAGAAGATTATCAGAAACTCTACAAAATGTCTCATTTTTAATAGGTTTCCAGCCATTACAGATGTAAAGCAAAACTGAAATACGTCAAAATGCAGCCAGTGCAGAGAGATGTATGGGAGTCTGATAAGAGCCTAAAACAATAACTTGGAAAGGTGTGAACCACTCTGTTCATCTCTGAGGTATTTAATTATATCCGGTGATGATGGTTTAAATGTCAACTTTGCTAACTGTTTCATTCCTCATACTGTAAAATTTACTGTGAGTGATATCTCACTTTGATGCCACAAGTGGGAGGCATTTGGGAGAGTGCCACTCCTCCTATTTTTCCAATAAGCATCAGCCAAGGCCAAGAAGCTTAGTAGAGCTCAGGGACATGCTAAAAACCAGCTGAAGGAAGTAGGTGTGCAACTACACTGCTTAGATGCTCTGAATAGATTTCTCTTACTGTGGACATTTTAAGTGACTTACGTGAATAGAGTAGGTATTTGCAGTGCAACTTGGAAGAGATGCCACTGTTTTCCCCATCTAGCTCTTCCTGAAAACTGTTATATAATTGTGGACCACATAATTTAAATGATACAGGATAAAACTTGAGTAAGACAGAATACGTGTTTGTCATAAAATACTATTTAATGGTTAGGGGATAATTTCTAAACATAGGGCAGGCAAAAGCTGTTGAGACTTGTTTGACACTTAAGTTACTGCTAGCGTACGACATTATTTTAGGTCACTTTGTGATAAAGGACATTGCTATGTTCCTAGTAAAAACGAACAGCTGGGTTCTGTGTCTTGAGTATCAAAGATGGGCAACTGCATCTGTAACAGTTTCTCTTGTGTAGGTGAAGCTATGTTGCTGATTATTTCAGAAGAAGGCCAAGACCTACTAATATCTGGGCAGGCAGAACTGGTTTTAGTTTTTCAAAATCAAAGAAAAATGTTTACATTGATGGTATGGTATTATTTTCGTAATTCTAACACTGTGGGCATTCCTAATTTTATGTGAATTAAATGTCATATTTTCTCACATTTTATATTCTGAGTGCATGGTAGTGTATTCCAAAATATACATTTGAGAGATGCTTGACCTTTTGTAACTGTCTAGTGTTTTTATTTCTGTAGGACTTCATGTGTTCACAGCTTTGCTTAGATTCATTCATGCCTCAAAATCTAAAAACTTAAAGTAAAACGTATATGGAAAAGTTCCAAATCTTACCTGGTTTTGGAGTAAATCTAACTGAACTGAGCACCATGATTTTGATCAAAATCTGAATCGGATATGATTCATTAAGTTCTAAGTTTAAAACTTTTCAATAGATAGGGCTTATTTTGCATTTGCATTGATTTGAAAATTTCATTTCACAGCCTTGAGCTGTTTTCAGATGCTGATTTGGGGGTTAAAAATATGTTCATTTTTAGCAAACATGCATTTGAACTTCATTAGCTCTGTTTAGTTAACTGTAGTGTTGGCTTATGCATTTGTTCAGGATGGTCAGTGGTAGGACCTTAATGTCGGTTATTGAGCCCCTTTTTCAGGACTTAGAGGCCTTTGACCACATGTGGATGCAGTGGGAGATGTTTGACTCTTGAGCAGATGTTTGACTCTTGCTTTAGCACCATTTTCCCCTTTCCTCAGAAGTGATAGCCAGATTTTGAACTGTGGGGTCATCCTATGGTCCCTATGTGGTGCTCAGGCTTGTGAGTAAAAAAAAACCTCCAGCATCTCTCCAGTTCTTGCAAAAAGATACTGTGTTTCAGTTGATTTTCTTAGCAAGTGTTGCTGCAGAGTTTGTCCTCTAAGATGGTGGGAAGATGTCAAAACATGGGCGAGTTCAGATGCATCACTTCCCTACCAGCTAAAACAACACTTACTCATCTATTAAATATAATCATCCAAGCTAACTGCATTTATCAAATACCAAAGTATGTTTTGCACTACATCTTCATTTTTTAAAATTGTAATGTATTTAATTGCTGTTTGCAGTGATTGTAAAATGGTTCATTAGATTAATCTTTTGTAGGCATTAATATAAGTAGATTAGGTTTGAGATACTGTCTCCATATGATGCTTGTCTGCATTTGTTAAGTCATTCAATAAAGACTAGGTAAAAGGCTTGGACTCCTTCATGCAGTCTTTGCTTCTGTAGTATTTTATTCTGAAAAGCTTCAAGATACTGCCGTAGTTCAGAGAAAGAGCACGGTCCTTTTGGGGTGATACTTGCTGCTCACGCTCTCTCTCTCTCTCTCTTTTTCTCCTTTTTTTTTTTTCTTTTAAGTAAACATTTCTGAGTTAAAGAGTTTTTGTGGTGTTTCTAAGGGCCTGGGAATTATGCTTTCCAGCCATGCCTGTGCCTGATGGAGTCCATGTTATTACTTTTAAAGCTCCTTTTCCTGTGCCTTCTTCCAGAAAGTCATCCTACCCTCCCTAGCTGGTTCGGATAGATGAAGCACTTAGAAAGCTCTTTCACTGCAGATCACCTTGCTTGCGACGCTGGGGAGTCTGCAGCAATCAAGAATGAACAGCAGCCACACTTTTAGCCAGCGAAGCAAGCATTCAGTTTGTGGCAAAGATGTCTTCAAAGACAAATCCAGCCAGCTGGGACGGTGGCAAGGAGGTATGCTGCTGCGGTGGGCATACGTGATGCCAAAAGTGTGATTACAACTTGTGGGTTACCGTGCTGGTATGCTATATTTTAAGCTGTTGGAAACAGTTGTTATACTTGTACTCACAGACTGCTATTCTGATAGCTGATTCAAAGCTGTGCGTTTCAGGGATTCCCCTGCCTATTATTTTGCTGCTCTTTTAAGCATTTTAGCATAGAATGCCAGAAGGATGCAAGTGTCTTCACCCTCAGCTCCCCCCTCAAAGAAGGGGGGGTAATAGTCAAACACCAGGGGCAAAATCGACAGCAGTTTTGGGGCATTTAGTTTCCCTTTAAAATCAAGGGAACGCCGTATGTGTGAGTCAGTGTAGTATAAACATGCTCTCGTCTTGATCTGTTTTCTATTCTACTTTTGTCCTGAATTTTAACCTTTCTCAGTGCTGATTTATGTATATGCACAGAAGTGAAACGTGTTAGGTGTCTATGTAGAACAGTTACCAAAAGGAGAAGACAGCAGCTTTGTATCCTGTATTTGTGCAATTTTAGTTTCTGAATATCTTTTAACTTGTGATACCAGACTGTCAAAGATCTCATTGATTTTTTTGTCAGTTATTTTAAAATTAAAACATGCAGATGTCTACTAGGTGATAGGATAAATGGTGCCTGTTACTGTCTTCAAATTATTGCAGAATGCCAGGAAGAAGGTGGTATATATTTTTTTTCAAAAAAAAAAAAAAAAAAGAGAGAAATATTGCCTTCTGTGGTAGAAGTGTCTACAAATATCCAGGCATCAATCTTTATTTCAGCAGATTCAATGGATGTGGCAGGAAGAGTTATTATATAGCATAGTCCTCCTTTTATTAAAAATAAACTGGGCTAGGTTTCTTTCTTCATAGTTTCTTGTGGAGGTGCTACAGATCGTTTATGCTGCTTCAAGATAAGAAAACTTTATATTGGAAGCTGTGTTTTAAAAACTTAAACAAAATGAACTCTAAAAGCATGTAGAAAGTGTACACACTTTGTCAAGACCTTGCAGGTAGTACAGCTCAACTACTTTGTTTAATAAGTTTTTCTGAAATGGTGTGTAAGATAAGTTTTACTGGCAAGTTCAGATGGTGAAAAACTTTATTTTGCATGTTTGGCAAAACCCACATTCCTCTTTCACTTAAATTGAAGTGAATTTCAAGCAGCTCCACTGTAATCAATACCATACTTTTGATATGTTATTTTTCCTGACAGCACTGCTGTATTTCTGTTCATGTGTCAAAAGTAATATTAAAAGAATCAAATAGAAGTAGTTTTTTGCAAGTCTTCACAGTTGTGTTTTTGTCCATAAATCTAGCTGCAGATGCCTTTGAGGGATATCATGTTTAAACCAAACAGAAAACAAAAACTAAATCTCTGTTGTGCAGTTATTGATGCTGATAATCTATTAAAAATCTAAGGTTAATGTAGTATTTTTACATGGTGTTGTTGAAAAGAAAGAACTATTTCAGTGTATAGAAGAGTGAACAACTTTGCTGCTATGGAGTTATACGTATTTGTAAACCTAGATGGTTGGCTAAGACTGCTAAAGCAAGAAATGTTATAACAACCCAGTGCTCACATTTTACAGTGAAGATATTTTAAAATGGCAAAAATAACAACAAACTGTATTAGGTAATATAACTTGTGCAGATACCCACTTGAAAATATCACAAATATGATGGGTTTCTTTCTCGTGCAGAAGATATAGAGCCTTAATAATTATGAAAAATAATTTCACCAAAATAGAGGTGAAAATTTGTCCATGCAACCCCATCTCCTCAAATTTCTTAGGAAAGAAATCTTTACTTGACACCATGCCCTATACTACACCAAAGATATTATGCCCTACATAATATCTTTACTAACTTATGTAATTCCAGCTGTAGGGAGGAGAACCTTTCCACTTCTTGCACCAGTAGTAGATTAATGCAGTAGAGGGTTTTTTCCATTGTAAATTTTTGCTATAAAGATAGGAAAATGGATTGCATAATTACATGGATTATGTTTCCATTATATATCAGAATTAGTGTGTATTCTTAAATATTACAACTCTTCATCTTGGTTTTCTTCCCAGACTTCTTTAATTCTCAAAAAATGTAGATACCCAGGCATATTGCCTAGAATAACTTAAAGCTCCAGAAGTGTTTTGAGATTAAACAGTGGCTTTGTGGAGCCTAAGTACAGATGAATGCCTGGGTAACGGGAAAAACTCTTCTAGCTCCTTAAGTGAGAAAGCTGATTTATCAAAAAGTGTTTTGCTAAGTCTCTGTGATACCTGCCTGAAGAGTCTTGAGTATGCGGATGTTGTGATCATAGTATTGTGTACTGCTAGAGAACTATATTGCCATGATTGTTTCAAATTTATCTGATGTTTGTTTGGCTTTTGGGTTAATTCTGTCTATAAGATCAGAATTAAGATTTTGGTAACTTGGTAAGAGAGAGCATGTGGCCTCACAGTAGGTAGAAACATTGGGGTGCAGAGCTGTAAGGGACTATGTATCCTTAACACACCAGTTCTAGAATGGTGCCACCTTTACTGTCATACTGGTTTAACTTAAGTTGCAAATGATCTTTGTGACACAGTGCAAGAAAAGAAAGAGTTAAAGAAAAAAAAAGTTCTAAAACCTTATTCTATTACTGTAAATGCAGTTTTTCTTTCTTCACAAATATAACCTTTTAACATTTATTTTTAGCTTTTACATTAATATATGTAAAAATATTAAAAGCTCTTGTATATTACATTAAAAACTTATGTCAGCTGCCCCGCTTTTTCCTATTTATTAAAACTTTTCAAGCAGTGAAAACATTTTACTTGTTAATGAGGGGAAGAAGGAAAATTAATGACATAGAGCTGCTTGGATCTTCCAAGATGTCTCCTTTTAACCATGCAAAACCAGCTCTTTTTCCCACACTATGTAGTTTAATTTCTGTGTTAGGGTTCAGTAAGCAGATGCAAATAGATTTAATGATTTGCATCAGTAGATCACTTCTCAGTTTAATATCCTCTGATATTTTGGTCAAGGACTTTTTCTTTGGAAGGCTAGTGCTGTTTTGTATAGTAAAAAAATATTAATAACAGGAGCATTGATATGTTCCAGTAAAGCAAGGTAAATATATAACTTACTCCAGACCAGAATTTCATGTTATCTTCTCTCTAAGACCATGCAGTGGAAGCAGTTACCCAGAAAAATACGCTTAAGGAGTGACTGTGAATTGCTGATCATATTGCACATTTAGGACTGGTTTGTTTATCACTTCTCATCTCCCACTGTGTCAAGATGATGCCGATGTGAAATGCTCCTAAGGCCCGTGAAGTCGCTCAGCCGGCGTGGTGTGTGGCCACTGCTGGTGACTCCTTAGCGGCAGGAGCGGGGGCCACGTCAGCAAGGAAAGCTGGAGATTACAGCGGGACGCTTACTGTACGTCGCAGACCTTGGTCCTTTCCTTAAGGCCTCAAGCTTCTGGTTCTTCCTTTGCTTGGCAGTGTCTCTAAGTACAGCGCTGTTCCTTAAAACATGGAGATTTACATTATATGGAGGTCTCTTTTATGCAGAATCAAATCCGGATCCCACTGAAATCAGTGCAAGAACCGTATAGTGGGAGGAACGGAGCAGTCTGACATAGTTCTTATAACCATTGCAAAAAGTTTTGAAGTGTTAGAACTGAGGTTTAGTTAACAAAATGCATCAATTAAACAGGCAGCATCTGAGCTCTTTTATGCCACTGGCACCCAGTAAGAGTGGCACTGGTGAGAGCTGGTTGCAAACCTGAGTCACAGGCTCAGCTTCCCGTGGGGAACTTCAGCCTCACTGGTATCTCCTGAAAGGACAGTGCAGTGGGACTCAAGCTGTGAAGATGACCTCTGGGAGGGTATCAAGGATGCTTTCTTGGTGCATGGCCCTGGATGAGTGAGCAGAGGATGGTGCCCAGCTGGATCTGCTGTTCACTATCAAGGAAGAACAGCTTGGGGCTGTGAGACTCAGTGGCAGCGTTGGCTGGCATGAGCACAAAACGTGCGTTCAAGATCCGAGTCTGGAAGGAGCAGCAGACTACAGCCCCTGGATTTTAGGAGAGCGGCTTATTCAGGTCACTGGAGCACAGCCGGGAGATGGGAGGGCAGCTGTTGTTCCTCTTCCTGGAGCTTGTCTTGCCGTGTCTCACACTGCATCCAGCTCTGTGCCCTGATCCGGGGGCAACCCTGGTGGGTGGAATGAGCTTGGTGGAGGCTCACGAGTTGTGCAGGGAGTCGTGGCTGCGGATGGGCTGCTCCCAGCCGGCGGAGGATGGTGACGGGGACCTACAGGAGCCGCTGGCCCCGCGGGGAGGCTGTTGGAGACGCAGCTGGACTTGTCCCCGGTGCTCACAGTGGGAGGGCAGCAGGCATCAGTTGAAACTGCCCTCTCTGTAGTGGAGGGGCTGAAACTCAGACCTTTAATATCCCCTTTTCTGTCCCAGTAGCCATTGGTTTCTTGTGCTTAGTTTGCGTTGCATCTTCTGCAATACGGTGGTTTAAAACAAATAAATGTAACTCTTGCCTCTTTCTTTTTAAGACTCTGACTGTAGAAATTCCAGCTCTGTTTTTGATGCATTTTCTTTGACCACGTCCTGAATCCTAGGAAAGAAAATCACCATACTGTGTTTGAATTTTGCTTCTTGGTTATAGTGTCGTTTTGTTTCAGTCTTTTAAAATGAAATGACATTTGGGAATATTTCTGTTTTGAATCCATTCCAAATTCACTTGCTCATTTGGGCTAAACATGGGGCAAAAGACATTAATTCTATGTTGGTTGCTAGCACAGTTCCTTGAACCATGCTGGATTGAATGAAATCCCAGAAAGAAGTCATAAGGTAGCCTATTTTAAACTTGCAAAGCTCCTTACAAAACAGATGAGAAGGAAATGTCAGTCTAGTAGCATTAAATGGAACTGTATCCTTCTCAGATTCTGAAAAAAAATGTTAGAAAAGATTTAATTTGTAATTTGTAAACTCATTGTCAAAGGAGTTTACATGTTTCTCCTGGTAAAATGAAGATAACTATCTATTTAATGTTAGGATAATTTGATTGCTGGCATTATCAGGGATTGCCTTACTACATGATCTTTAAATCATCTAACCTTTCTGAATTCTTTAAACAATTATTCATTAATGGATTAAATGAGAATAGCTCTGAGGAAAAATATCTAGGAGATAGATACCCGGTAGCACATCTTCCCTGGCTTTCAGAAATTTTCATTTATTAGAGGTTTGTTCCTGTTGGTTTTTGAAGAGTTTACTAGATTGTTTAGTGCATATAATCCTTCAAGTGCTGAATACTCACAGTTGCCTCTTTGCTTAATAAAATGAGTGCTTGTTGGTGATAAAAGCTTTTCTGATTACTTCTAAATTTCTGAGTAAGTGTATTATGTCACAGGCTGCAAATGTAAAATCTTAGTGATCACTTGATCAAATTGCTTTTTGAACAGCTATCAATTTTTTTTTCAGTTAATTTTGACGTTCGGGAGGCTTCCTGGTATAGTCAGCTAACATACAAAGCTCTCATTCATACTCATAGATTTTTTTATTGTTACGGAATTCCTTAGGAAAATAAAATACAACATAGATCATACGTGATTCAAGGATTATGTCTAATGTGAGAAAAAATACTGTTGAAGAGGTCATTTTTTCTCCTGCTTGTGCTAGTTCAAAGTAAGAGAAAGCAAAACAATTAGGTGAAGCTAAAATAGGTTTTTTTGCTTAGTCAGATTGTCTCCTTTCATCTGTTTTTCTTCTGCCTTTTTACTGATGTATGTAACTTCAATTTTGTCAGTCCTCAGTTTGCCCGTGTTCAGATTATGATAATTACCGTAGTCGGTCCGTGCAGTTGCCATCCTGCATCTCTCAATATGTTTTGTCAGTGTTAGGTGCTCTTTTGTGAGTGTGTGTTTTCTGTTATGCTTTTTGTTTGGTGGGCAATGCAATGCGGATAGGTATAGAGCTGCAACACACTTTAAAAAATAAAATAAAAGTGCAAGGATGCTTCTCCTGAAGAAATAGCAGGCAGCCCCCTGCCTGGGCTGTGTGTTCAGCAGCTTGAGGTGTCCACCAGCTCGGCTTGGCTCTCATGATGAGGAATTGCACCTAGTGCCTACTGCCTTTCCTGCACTAGCTGTTTGTTCGCTAGTGGGCCAGTTACGTGCTAAATACACCTAGCGTACTGCATGGTAGCAATAGGTATGGCAGTTACACACACTTTACATTTATTTATTTCTAAAGCTTTGCGAGAGTAGGTCAGGTTGCTGATGGTTGCTGTATTAGACCTAGAGCTCCTGTGGCACATGGTTCTTCAGCACACTAATAATACATTTTGGTCTGCATTGTTGAAGTTCATGTAACTTTTAGAAAACCTCTTCTTGTGGTAGTTAATTGACTACATCTAACAGCCTGGCGTATAGGTGCTTGGATATAAAGGAGAATGGGGATGGAGCATATTTCCTGCCTGATTCGTTTTTTTTTTTTGTTTTGTTTTGTTTTGTTTTTTGGTTTTTTTTTTTTATTTTATTTTATTTTATTAATTCTTCAGGGTCAGTGATCTGACTTGCTTGGGAGGAGTTGTTGAAAGTTTAAACACTACAACACTTGGTCATAAATATAAATTAGCTTGTACTAAGATAATTTGACATGCAATACCTCAGTAATTTGGAAGCAGTCATTCTGGCCAGCTCATGAATGTTGTTCTCCTAGAAAATAGTTTGTTGTAATTTTAAAGGCTTACACGAATATTTGAAGAATTTAAAAAACATCTTCTGTTTCTACCTCTGGAATTCAAGTGAACGGCCAGCCGGCCCTGATCTCCACTCTTTCCCTCTCCCCCACGCAGTGCTGGCTTGGCGCTCTCCCCTTCTGTTTTTCTGAGATCTGCTGAAGCTGATGGCTGGGGCAGCTGTTCTGGCTGGATGTGGGGTTTTGTTGCTTGCTTTTGAAGGGTTTTTGCTGTTCGACATTTGGGGAGGTTTTCCCCCTTTTGCTGCTGCATAGTCTTCTGTGTGACTGTTAAACCAGATCTTTGCTCCACTCAGATGCAGCATTAGCTGCAATCTCCGTTGGTCGTGGTTGGCCTCACCCATCAGCTCCTGCAGGCCACAGGCTTTCTGTCTGCTGGGTAATACTGCTCGTGGCTCCGAGGCTGTCCAGATGCTCTTCATTTATGCAGATATCCTCTGGGTTTAAGATTTATTTTTCAGTGCAAAATGGAGGATATCCTCAGAGTTGTGATAGCATGTCTCATTTCCTGTCTGTTCCGGGAAATACATTTTTAAATTATTTTTCGTAGAACTTATAGCAATAACAAAGACAACAAAAGAATACAGAACAAAAATATGTTCATGCTGTATATGGTTACCAAGGTACACAGATAACTCAAAGCATTAACAAAATATATAAATATATATATAACAAAATATATAAACCTTTGGTATAAACCAAAGGAAAATCAAACTGAAAAATGCTGAATGTCCCCTCCTCCCTTCCTCCCCCAAAAAACAGGTAGCATGAAGATGAAGGAAAACAGAACAAACAAACAGACAAAAAGTGTGTGTGTGTGTGTATATATATATATTTATATATTTATATATATATAAATAAAATGGCTACATATTCTTGATAACATTTTCTACTTGCTGTAGCCATATGTTCATTTCTTGATTGAGTCAAAGCTTTTAATCCCCCCTATGATGTGGATCTCGAAGTTTGAATCATTTTAAAGGCCACAAAAAGGTATCTGAAATAGAATTTCTTGCTTTGAAAGCAGTGCTCTCCATGCAAATTTGCTTAGTCCAGCGGGCTAGGTCTGATCATCAGAGAAGACAGATTTGGGGGTGTTTTGCTGGATTTTTTGGGGGCAGAGAAAGGCTGTTCTTCTGGATCACCCATGCGTGTTGCTGAATTATATCGGATTGCTACTTGGTTTTCCTTCCAAAAGCTTGCCCCATTTTAACTTTTACAGTTTTATTAAAGACTGTTAGAACCATCTGAACAAACATATATTTATCTATTAGGTAATTGCATTACTGAAATAATAAACTCTACCAATTATGACTTTTTTCCTGTAGCATTTTTGCTTTGTCTCAGTTCACATGCATCATGACTTTGCCTTCCCTGAATACTTTCTCAGGTCTGTCATTTTACTATCAAAAGTCCATAGTAATTGGGATAATTTATGACCAAGCTAACTCCAGCTCACGCACTTTGAGTGCTGGCCGGACTTAGTGTTTAACAGAATTGAGGGGTCTGCTTTGTTTTGGACTCCAGAGGAGACATCAGTGTACGTTTATTGGGATTTATCTTTTTTTTTTCTTCATTTATCCAGCCCTTCCAAGTAGAGAGTCCTATTTAAAATACTGACTTTCCAGCTGGAGTAAAGTTTTCAACAGGCAGTGAGTTGAATTGAAAAAATAATCATGTCTTTCTGATGATGAGTATTTCCTTCCATTACTTTAAAGGAATTCTCATATTTTTGCTTCTTGCTAAGTAACCCAGCGTATGACTAGCTTCTTGTTTATGTGATCAAACCAGATTAAAAGTGGCATTCCTACCACTCTTTATCCAGAGTTTTATCTGATAAAATACCTTAAATGTTAGTAGTGCCAAGCGCGTGTCCCTCCGGGAGCTGTCTCGTCCCCGCGTGGCTGCCTTACTTCCCTTCTCGCGTGGGCAGAGGCGGAGGCTGGAGGTCGTTGAATCTAAGCTAAACGGAGCAGCCGTCTTTCTAAGGCTCCTGCAGAGCCCCTTTTAAATTGAAAGATTATCCCTTTTGGGTGAATGTTGCACATTTATATTTGGTCGTCTCCGTTAGCAGATGCTGCAAGCGGGCTGATGGTCTTGGCACTGCCGGCTGAAACCTTGTTTCCCCTCAGCCCCACTGCTGGAAAGCTCATACTAAAGTGAGCCAGCAGCGAAGTAGAGACATTGCAGAACGGGAATCCAGAGCTCTGCCTGGGACGCCGGTCGCCTCTCCGCCCGGCCCGGGGACGGCTTTACGATGGTCCTTCAGGATTTCCTCGTCGCTGGCGCGCTGCTCGGCGGCGTCCCGCTTCGGTGACGGCACTGCCCCTTGCCGCTGGAGCTTCAGCAGCTGATTTGGCTGCTCTCTCTTTTTTTGTACGTGGCCGCCTTCATTTCTCGGTCTTGGTTAAATATGGAACTACACTTCTTGTTGCACTTTCATTGTAAATTGCTCTATAAAAATTCTGTGTCTTTGTAGTTATTGTCTCATCTTTCACACTTGAGGGAATACATTTACTATTGTATCCGTGCTATACTTATCCATTCGTAGTGTTTTCCCTTCAGTGTAGGGCTGACAAAGTCTCGAGCAATCTATTTATTAAGCCACTTTTTCTAGCGGCTGTAGTTCAACCATTCCTTTCTGTTAGGCAGCAATAGCGAGGGTGCTCCTCCAGGAGGTTGCAGGTTTTACGGGGACCGACTATACTGTGGTGTCTGAGGGACGGCTACCCGCCTGCGCCGAACGGGAGGTTTGATAGTATGCGTGCTCTTAATATTACAGGAAAGAATTGCAGATGTGACTGAAGGGACTTGTTCTTTTAAATGTTATTCAGTGCTCGTACTAAATATTGAACAACCGAAGCCTAACGTGATGCTGTTTCGCCTACGTCTGACTACACCGCACTAGCACGCGTTGCTGGATGCTGTTGAGTTTCTTTGGAAACAATATAGTTTCAAAGATCCATGTTTTACAATTTTAATTACTAGGTTTTGTGTGGTTTTTTTCCCTCTAAAACTCATTTGGTGCTGTTCATAGAGTCCTTCAGCAGGACTCTAGCTTGACTACTGGTGACAGATCTTCGTGTTCTTCAGCTGAAACGGAGCAGAAACAGCTCAGGCCCCGAGTCTTTGTCCTCAGAGTGGGAGGAAAAAGGCTTTCACTTCTCTTTGGTAACCCAGTTTTCCTGCCGTTTTCCCTCCTGTTCTAAGATGCATGTAGAATCAATTTAGCAGGAGTTAACTGGAAGAATTGGCAATTCATAAATGCTCTCAGCTGGCAAGTGAGAGAAACACTTGCTGCTATGTGTATTTTAATATTACTTCATCACATTTAAATATTTTTGTACAAAGTTATATATACTTGGTCTGTTTTGCTGTACAAGTATGTGTGTGTGTGTGTGTATATATATATGTATATAAAAACAAGATTTAAGCTAGTTTTCTTGCAGTTTCCACTTCCAAATCATTAAAAAGTCAAAATTTTGAATTTTTTGCTGCTATCTCATGACAAATTATGAGCTAAAACCCAAGAATTTGTATTTTCAGAGTTTATGGGAAAACCAAATATTTCATTACCTCTTTTCGTATCTTTCAAAAATGTTTCTTTTCTCATGTAACTTTTGATAATTCAGCTGTGTCAAAGTTGTGAAATCTCTCTTTTTTCTTCTTGTACGGGGGAAAGACACCCTTCCTTCCCCCAGTACAGTAGAGATTCTAATAATTAAAGGAACAACAGTATATTTTTCTTTGGTATAGGGGTAAAATTCAATACAGAAAATGAATCTTTTGATTCTGTTTAATTCTTATTTCTTAAGCTACACGTATTACTGTAATACATGGTTGGAGGAGGGATGCAGAAACCTGCTCAGAGTAGAGTACTGTGCAGTTCATTAGGTTGTGCTACAGGAATTGTTTTTCTTCTCATTATGAAGAACCTGTTGAAGAGCCGTACTCCTCCAGAGGTCTCTGGGCTCCAGATACCTAACAGTTAAGTGACAGCCTGGTTGACCTTATGAAAAATAGAAAGATCTAAGGAAGGCTTGATATTCATTCTAATGTCTTTTAGCCTTGTTCTAGGAAACTATTCATTTAAGGCAAAATTCACACGGCGTCTTCGATTTGCAAGAGTCAAAACGGTGCAAATGTCATTTTGTTTGCAAGATGCAGTATTTAGCCATGATGCAAATGCCTTGTTTCATGATAAATGAGAATGGGCATAACAAATGCATAGAGGAAAATTAAGCTGCAGTTTGCTTGCATGACTGCACTTTTTGTTACAAGTGCTGCAGGCTGGGTGACGTCTTAAGTGTTTGTTCTCACATCAGAGCTGCCAGAACATATATTTTGCTCTTTGTATACCAATCAAAAGTTTCATATCTGTATCATCTTAAAATATCTTGAAGGACAGAAAGCTGTTTGTGGCCAGATAGCCAGGTTTAGGGGTATTAATATAAATATATAAATTTTAGTATATAAAAATATAAATAATAATAAGTATAATATATACAAGATAATATGTGTATATTTATGAATATAAATTAATATAAATAGAAGGGTGAGGAAATTTGATGCCAGTGTTTTTAAAGGCATAAAAATACAGACAGATATGGTAATGAATATTCTTACTGAAGCTTTAATCTCTTAAATCAGCATTATCTTACTTTCTTGATGTTCTTCCCTTCCTATAACTAAATGCATTCTGGAATATTTTACTTGAGATGCTTTTGTTCAGGCGTATTCTTAATTCCTTCATGCCATTAACTCGTACTAATCGTCTTTATATTGTACTACCTGGAGGCCTCTGCAGGATCTGTGGCTTTATGTTGACTGGTGCCGAGGCACGTAGTGTTTGGCCGCACTCGGTAGCAGGGCTTGCTCCAGAAATCCCACGCAGGCGCCAAAAAACAGAACAGCGTTTCTGCCTCGTCCAGGACGTAACTGTGCAGATCTGGTCTGGTGCTGCTCTGGGGTGTGTGGAGCCATGCTCGAGTAGCCGGGCTGTCCCCGGGCACCGTCTGTCCTGGGCGCTGGAGGAGCATCACTGGAAGTGCACTGGAGAGAGCAGCATCTGCATGGATGAAGAGGAAGAAAACGACTGAGGAAGAGCACAGCAAAGTGACTTGCTGTAGGGCACGGTAAGTGCGTGGTAACGACTTGTTGGATTGTAAACAGCTCAAAGAAACGGGCTCTTCGTTCACCTCGGACAACTTCTCGTTGCAGTGGTTTCAGGAATACGGTTATCGCTGCAGCATGGGTGACTTCCTCAAAGTCTTTCCAATGGCAAAGGGAAATGCTGTTACTCCATATTTGAAAGACGTAGCTCTTAGGGTATGGAGATGTGTGTGTGGTCATACTGGGGAGTAAATGACTTTAGCTTACTAGACTGCCCCGATAGGTTGTTAAAATGTCTTCTCCCAAGATTAATGTGGCTTCTAGACTGTTTTATATCATACGTCGTCTTTGTCATCTTGGAAGTTCAAACAGTGTAGCAAGATTAAAAATTCTTTAATGTACAGTAGGCATTAACTATTTCACTAGAATATCTGAACTTTGAAAGCCTCTTCCTATGTATGTACAGCTTTGCACTTGAAAGAGGGTTGAATATTGACCTAATTTGTCTTTTAAAAGGACACAGAGTTTTACTAGAATACTTATGCTATTGAAGTAGACAAATGCAGGTACTATTCCTTGGGTAGTCGGTGTAGAAGGTTGATGTGCTCTAAGATTTACTGTGCATCACCTTAGCCATCATTCCCATAAGTATTAATTTTAACTCCACTAATAAGAAACTGAACAAAAGTGGAATTATGAGTTCAGTAGTATTCTATGAAAGGTCAGTTGTTAAAAAGGCAGAGTCTGACATTCTGTGAAAAAGGTGCCTTCATTAATCATCCTGATAGGATAGCATCGGATATTCTTGACCAATACCAGTGAACCTTACAATATAATGTTTCAGGAAGTGGTGCTTAATTCTTCGTATAAAAACAAGGATTATTTGAGTGAATGTAGAATGACCATTTTTTTTTAGTGCTGTAACATTACTATTTCTCTTTGTCAATTCAAAGTATGGAAAAATTAATGGAGATGTTTCTTATAAGGCATACTGTCATTATTTTAAAAGTTTGTTCATTTTGTAGAAGCATATATTGGTATGTGAATAATATTAAAAAACACAGTTTATCAGAATATGAATGTGATAATACCAAACACTAATATTAAAGTAATTTATAAAGCATTTATAACCTCTTAGAAGTATTCTCTTATTATATTGTTTAAACGTGTAGTTTTGTTTCACGTTAATTCATCTCTGTAAATCATGAACAATTACTCTTGTATAAAACTAACAGTTTTAATTGCAGAGCATAATGTTTTCTTGTGTAAAACTGTTATATTGCATTGCTTGTGTTTTATCCTTGTCCACCATAGTGATAGCAATTTTGAAGTTAATACAAATTATATAAATTATTAAATACGGGCCTAGTGGAACATTAATCAGTAGAACATCTTTATTGTGACCATTCCTGACAGGTTATGTTCACCACGATGCCCATTAATGCACCGACTTGCGAGAGCCGGTGTCTGGTGCAGAATCCCCTTTGTCTGTTAGTGGTGTCAGGGCTAATTCGGGACAGCGGATCGCAGCCCCAGTCAGATATGCTGCTTTCTGATATTTGCCAGATAATATCCGGGAGGCGAGGGAGCTCACCTGTTTAATTCCTTCAAAGTTATTAGTTTGTGTGTAGCATACACTGTAAAATGCGAAGTCTGCAATAGTTGTTTCCCCTTTAATGTCATAATTTTACATAATGGCTGTTTGTGCTACATTGAGTAGGTCCATGGATTGCTTAACATAAGTGATTACATTTTCCTATGATTATAAACTCCCTCCATTAGAAATACTGTACAAAAACTTGTAAATGATTTGTTGTTTAAGCTTTCTACTTCATTAGCTACAATAGACACTTTACAAGAGTCATTGTGTAAGAGTTAGTAATATTTGTAATGAGCTGTATAATATGGGCCCTTTTACTAAATTTAAAAACAGATGGTATCTGTTAACAATAGTTTATCATGCAAATTGAACCCTAGCAAAAATTTCTTTCAGTGGCTATGTTGCTGTAGGCCAAATGGTGGTGTCTTTTTTTTTTTTCTTGTGTGATAGCAAAAGGAAATAGTTGTTATTTATTAGACAGTTGTGACAGATACAAACTACCCATGGCCAAAATTCTGCTGCTCCCCAAGAAGTTAAAATTCAAACCTTTTTCTTTGCTGGAACATGCTGATTTTTCTTTCATACCTTTAATGTACACTTTGATATTTAGTTTCAAAATTTACTGGTTTTGCTATGTGTTCCAGATTTTTTAGTTTTATTTATATATGTGTGTGTGTCTCATTTAAGTTATGAAATGACTGTGATTGAGAATTTACCTTTTACGCGGACTTTTACATATTGATCTGAACCAAGTGAAAAGATCAGAGGATATAATACAGGCATTTTTCTTCTAACTTTGAAAACTAAAGCAAAATAGGATCATGTTAAATCAGCAATCTTGAAATTACATTATCAGAAGAATTTTCTCACACTCAGTATATTTGATGTTAATTCTGTGTGGGGGAAGACTTTAAAACTGAAGTAGTGTTCCTGTTTATAATAGCTATTTTTTTGCCTTAAACTGTGCAAAATATTTTTGAAATTTCCACAGTACTCTATTGACTGCTCTGTAATTTCTGCTCTTACAAGTATACAGGGATCACAGTGCTGTATTCCGGTGTGCTGGAATAGATGTCAAAATAAGTAGGCAAATCTGATTACATGTGTCCTGAGTTTTCTGCAGCTTTTCTATGCTTCTCATGAGGAGTTCCTCTCTTTCTAGGTGATCTCCTCCTCTGCAGTTCCCCTGCACTCCCCACTGCATTTCACATACAATTGGGAAGATGCATTTTGCTTGTTCAGCTGCTTGTCTCTTTTCTCAGCTTGCTGGCTGAGACCGACTCTCCAGTGGTGTTATCTTCTTTTCTTTGACTAATGGGACAGATTATGAGAAGGTACGTTATAGGAACCAGAGGGGAAGGCAGAATGTACTTTTAATTTTGTCAAAGGAAACTGTTAATCCCAGCAAGACAGTTAATTGAAATCCATCCTTTATGATGGGACCATTCCCATGTGAAGAGAGGCAAGGTGGATGAGGAAGACCATTGTCATTGTGGTGGCATCTTGAAGATCCTTTTGTCTTCTAGAGCTGGAACTCTGCTTTTTTTTCCTGCTGATCTTTTTTTCTGTTTTTTTTCCTGCTATTTTTTCACATAATAGGCAGTCTCTTCTAGTGGTGTCAAGTCTCTTAGAGCAGTTTTGTTCAGACACATGCAGAAAGAGATTTGCACTTCTTTTGTGAACAAGGTATTTGTGTTACCTTGTTTTACAGATGAGGGAAGCTGATGTGTAAAGTCACACTTTTCAAAACAGCTGTTGGTCCTATTTTGTCATTACTAGCCTGATTGTATTTAAAGCAGATATTAATGATTTTGTATCCATCAGCCAAGGGCTTTATCTCTATTAGAACAGAAGCTAGTACAGTGGAGGTTTGGATACATCCCTAAACTTTCCAGGTGTTCCTGTAACTGATGTAATAGGGTAGGATTTTCTGTAATCTTCTCAAAGTTTCATAGATAGAAGTAGCAAGTCTTTTACTGAATTCAGGATAGGATTAAAAAAATTTTTTTTTTAAACACACAGTTTATTTGTACTTAGTTGCAGTATACCAGTCCATAACTTTCAGCAAAAACATATAAACACCCAAAACCTGAACTGAGTGAGGTTATTGGAAAATTTGAAAAATATATTTTTAGAAGTGATTACAGAACTAGGAAAGAAAAGTTAAAATACACAATCAGATTGAATATTGAATTTAATCAGTGGTAATACCAATTTGTACTTGAGCTATTCTCTATTATAGCAGAATGTCACGTGAACAACTATCCAGTTTTCCTTTACCAAGTACCAACTTGGACACTTGACACTAAATTGCAGGAAAATCTTTCTATTGGTAAATTCTATAAAATGTCTTTCAGACAGCAAGTTTATATTGGAAAATTGTCATTCCAGATGTGGTAAAATTGATACTTGTTGAAGCATGGCTTTCGGTTACTTGATAAGCTGCTGCAGTATTCTGCTTTCATGCGTGCAACCCGATCTATTCTACTTTCAGTCTCAACCTACAAAGTTAACAAAGGCCTTAGTACTCATGAGTCTCCTAAGTTCATTTATCTTAGTGCTTGTAGCATTAAACCTTAAAATGTTGCTCTCAAACTTTGTGAGCCTGATGCTAAGACTTGCGCGTTCCCACCCCACCCTCTCACTCAGAGAGGGTCCCTAGAAGGTGACGAGCCTGGATGCGTCCGAGTAGTCAGTGGGCAAAGCAGAGAGCAGGTGAGCTGCCGAGGTTCGCTGTGCTGCCGCAGGCTCCGGAGGCATGCGGGTGGAGGGGGGAGAGCCTCGCCGTTTGGCGTCTGGACCTGAGCAGGATGGCGCAAACACTCGCCGGCTTTCGTGCGTTGAGGCAAGTTAAATGCATTGAGATCGTGCTCTACCACACCTGATGTACCCAGGAGGAATTTTTGTTGGTCTTGGCTAATCCAGCCCTTTAATAAGGACTTCCACTGTTTTTTCAGCCCCAGCAGGAAGGAAACAATTTCTTGAAGTGGTTCTGTATAACTAATCACAGCTTGGTGAGACTGAGAGAAGTCCCTTCAGACAGACTCACATATGACTTGATGGCTTAGGGACAGTTCTCAAAGAAAGATTAATAGACTGGCCCACAAGCTGTAGAAAATGCTTCCCTGAAGGAAGAGCAGGAAAGCAACTTGTGGAATAGTGGGTTTTGAGCTACGAGAGAAGTAGTGAAGCCTTTCTACCTCTTGGTCCAGTTTAGTCCCTTAGGATATGAAAATGTCTTGGTACCTTTTCACTGTGCTGTGAGTGAACACTCTGTATGCGCTGTCTGCAGGGTATACCTACCTCTCAAAAATCGCTTTTCTGCTGAATCACTTGTCACATGCTAGTGGGGTTTTCGCCTGTATTTCTGAACTAATTAGAGTAGTTTTACTCAGGGTACAAATGGCTAACACTTCAAGTGCACCTCAGTATCATTTATCTACAGAAAATTGCATTTAAGTACAAAAACTAAAAATGCAGTCAACTACATTCCCGTAGTGAAGTGGGCAGTGAGGGGCAGCTGAATGTGATTCTTGACTATCAGTGTCCCTCTGCTCCAAGCACTGGCGTGGCTGACCCTAAATCCAGCCGTTTGATACCAAAGCGAACAATCTTCATGTACAATAGCGTTGCTCACTGGCCTGTCCACTGGGTCCAATTAATGTTAGGTCAACTGTTACTTTGGGAAGGGAGAAAAACTAGAGCCCCTTATCTCTTAAGTCTTTGTTTTACCCAAGGCTGGTAATGACGAGAGCTCATTTCTACATTTCAGTTATTCAGTGGCCTATGTAATAATTTATGGACTCAATTAATTTTCTAGTTGGCAGGTGTTCCTACTAATCAGTGGTCTCCGAAGAGGTGTCAAATTCTAAATAGGTGGGAGAAACTCGACTCTTAACATTTAGGAGGGTTTGCCCAGGTCAGGAGCAATGTTTCTTTTCCCCTGCATGCTCTGTCTCTTGTTATGTCCCTCTGGCTCTGTCTCATCCAGCTACACCTGTGGTGCATCAAACTGTTGTGTTTTGTGCAAGTTCTCAGCCATTTGTGGTTCTCCTTCCATCCCTTCTACCAACCCAGAAGGTAAGAGGAGAAGGTAGAGGATGGTGGTGGTGGTTTAGTCAAACCATACACAAAACAGAAGGCTTTAGCGTGTCTGAGAGGAGGGATGCTGCTTCCACAATAATGATTGCAGAACTTAATTGCTAATTTTGGAAATGACCCACTGCAGAAACAACTGGGGCTGTTCTGCCTCTCAGCCTTATTGTTTTGGAAGACATTTTGTATTGCTTTTTGTCTCACCTGCGCCATTCGCTGAAACAAATCCAGGGGGGAACGTGGTGGTGGGTCCTGTGCTCCGCAGATGGGGGAGCATCTCCAGTGTGAAACTGGGGGCCAGGCAGAGGTTCCCTGATGTAAAGCCAGGAAAATGGGCAACCTTATTCAGTGCATAAAAATGGGAAATGCATTGAAGTCTAGATACAGTATCTTTATAGTAATAAAAGCAGTAGTACAGATTTACTGGTGAAGGAGTTTTAACTGTAATACTGTGGAATAGTAGGTTATTTTGTGTTCAAGAGCTACATTTATCACAAAAATGATGATATACAAATCACTTCCATATCACAAAATGTTCTTGGTCAAAATTGGCTTGAGGCAAGTGATATCTTCGAGTAAACAGTATATGAAGACCATATCTTAAAATGATAGATCACCTAATTTTGTTCTGACAGAGGTTTTTGCCGCAACAAACATCTGTCACTGAAATACCAATTCAGAGATATGGAAGCCAAATTGTGGAGGTTTTCTAGTATTTGTCACTCCTAACTTAAGAATGCTACTGTTGGTTCTATAGATATTTGAAGATAGTGGGCAGCTTGCAGTTTAAACACCCTAAAGTATTTGGTTAAGTATTTTAAGAGATATAAGCATCTTTAAATGCAGATTAGCAACTCTTGGAGTGCTACATGTCGATGCTATACAACAAAGGTAAAGCTGATGCGCAAACGTTGCTGATGCAGCATGCAAATCAAATGGTCTTAAAATGTAGCTGCTGTGGCACAGTAAAGTTTAAAAATATTTAATGAGCCGACTGAGCTGTTAGTAACTGCGTTTTAGGCCAGTCGCTATAGAATTATATGTGAGTTTCAAATCATGCCACGACCAGCATTTTGGTGCGTTCAGCCTGGAGCAGGCAAAAGCGGAGCGGTAACTGGGCGAGATCTCGAGCTCCCCGGGCATGGGATCTGCTCTTGCAGACCCACCGCTTCAGATGTACCCGTTGAAAACCTGTTCTGCCACCTCATATGAGATAATCATCTAAACCCGAGATTCCAGCTTGAGCCTGAAGCGACTTGATTAAATTTTATTTGGCTGACAGAAATTAGGGGTATAAAACCAGTAAAAATAGAAATATCTTCTATTGGAATGTAATTAGTTATTTAGACCTGTGTGGTTAGCACCTTTCAAATAGGTGATTTAACCAGTGGTGAACAGCAAAAATGCACGTGCAGGACTGAAATTAGGTTTTAAGTCTGCTTTTTGTTGGCATGCTTTAGGAAAATGAAATTTGGCAGACAACTGCCAAGAAAGGATGAAATAGTAAATACCAGGTACTCAGAGGACAAAAGTAGTTACTGACTGGTCGTGTTAGAAGATTTTCCAAGATTATTGTTACAGATCAAGTATTTTAGACTAATCACTTGCAATGTTAGTTGCTAGTTTTACCTGTTGGTGTTTCTCCAACCCCCTGCTTGCCAGTGTCCGTGGCAGCGCAGTCACTTGGCTCCGTGTAAAAGCACATCTTCCTTTAGAAACTGCCTCCGCGGGGAGGAAGCGTTTCTAGGATAAAAACACAAATTCATTGCTCTTAACTTTGATATTTTTTTTTCTATTGTTTTTGACTGGGGCAAGGGTCAAATGTGAAGGTTGAAAGCCCATGTAAAGGTTTTGCTTGCTGTTACGGAGATAACAGGTTAAATACTTAAGTTATAGTAATTTCTCAAAGTAAAGCGTTTGATTCTCTGACTAAACATAACAAAAAATGGAAGCCCAGCTTGAGCTAGGCAAACTATATGTAGTAATAATCAAGTGACAACTAGGGGCAGGGGCTTTTCACATGTATTATCAGTCCGGATATTTACGTAATGTTTTTTGGCGTGTTATTTTACATGCAAACTTTAAGACTACATGCTTTTCTTTTTAGGGCCATAGTAGTCTGAAATCACATGGAAGAAATAGCAGTAAGCACTCACTTCATTCGTGTCGTAAAAATTGCTGTTTGCTACTTGCGGCAAGCTTGGGGAGGGGGTTAGTGCTCCGGCTCCTAGGTGCCAGAAGATTTAGTGCAAAAAAAGGATTACTTTTCTCTGAATTACAGATCACGTGAAGCATATTTACAGATCGGTTTACATAGGATAGGAATTACATGTGCTGTACATTACCTCTGGCAAATGTAAGGCAAAGCAAACAAGAAATCAGTCCTGCCAGTGGAAAAAAATAAAAATACTGCAACGGAAATGATTTTTGTTTCTTTTCTTTTTTTTTTCCTGTAGCTTTCTGATTCAGCCGTTGAACTTAAGCAACACTGCTGATAGTTTAAATGCAAGATAACCACTCGGGACTCGTTTAATTTGGACAAAAAACTGATGGGCTGCTTACCAGGTTTTCATATGCAGTATCGAGGAAGATCATTTGGTTACCTTCCGTGAGGTGCAAATTTAAACGTATGCAACGTAATAAAAGTGAGGTGGGCAGCGGGCAGGAGCCGGAGGGGGCGCGGAGCGCGCCGAGCCGGCAGAGCTCGGCAGGGCTGCCGGCACCGGCGCACGCCTGCGGCGCACCCCGCTCGCCCGGTGCCAGGGCTGCCGCGGTTCGCGGTGAGGGACGCGCAGTCCTGCGGGCAGAGCGTGCTGTGAAAGCCGAGGGCTCCACGTGAGGGGAAGAACGGGTTAAAGAATTCATAAAAAATGAAGGATCCTGATATTAAAGTGGGGGAAAGAGTGGGTGAATGACATATTTTTTACACACCTCAACTGTCAACGTTTCTAATCAAATCATCTAGCCTTCTTGCTTCTTAAATGATACAAGCAATATTTCCTGTAATAAACACCCCTAAGTCTAATGAGAGGCCCTAAGGCAACTTCAAATGTATGAATTCATTATAATTGAACAACATAATCTGCAGGGCAAAGATGCCTGCTACCCAGTCTTTTAACTTCATACAGCTTGGGTGTTCTATGAAAAATGTTATACATTTTGTTTACAATGTATTGCTGCTATTTGAAGTATTGTATGTTCCTGTAGTACATAAGATGGGGACGCATAATGGAGGAAAAATCAAGGAGGCAATCTTTCATTTTGTTCTTGTATGAAAAATTCAAAAGACTGGAAACTCACCCAGAGAAATTTTGCAAGCATATTATTTTCCGATGTTTCGATCAATTTGTCTGTCAACCATGCTGAGAGGTGGAAGGGGCCAGCAAAAGCAATTTAGCTTGTGAGGTCCAAAATAGAAATGTTTTAGGAAACCTTGTCACATGTTATTTTTTTGTATTAGAACTGCTGTGGTTTTTATTTGCTAGTCATATTATGAAGAGAAATTGGTATCAATCATCTAAATTACCTATGAATATCTGATATAACTATTACTTTTGTGCATATAAATAAGGAAAAAATATTTAAATGAAGCTTTTAAAGCATACAAAAACCTTTGGGTAGACAACAGGCTCCCTGCTCAGGTTTTCCCATTTAAAAAATATACTGTGCATTTTAATTGATTGTACCCAAGCGACATCATACTGAATCATCTCGCATATGAACATATTGACCTCTCTGTGGCTTTAATTAAGCTATGATTGCTTTATGATAAGTTTGCCTTGGATTGATAGGTATGCCAACTGATGTTTAAGCTCCACACATTCCGAGTGTGTATGTAACTGAGTAAGATAACGTAAGCGCATGAGAGAGATTAATACTTTCACTTGGGTTTTTTGAATTTTTTTTGTATAAGATAAATACAGTGTCGGTTGCTCGTGAGCTGTTGTGAATGTGGCTGCAAACTGCAAGTATAGCAAATTCTGTTCAGTGTGCTGTCCACTTGTGTGCAGTCATTTCACAGTGCAGTCATTTCACAAAACGACGCCTGGAAAGTTTGTTTAATACAGCTGATGGAATCTCCGTTTTGATAAACCAGGACAGTGTCCAAAATACCTAGTATTTCTATATTAAACACGTAATAGAGCATTAGTCTACTGCATAATTGAAAAATACTGGAGCTCCTATCCATATCAAGTGGCTCATGTTCATATACATCTGTGCATTTGGTTGTATTTGTAGAAATAAGCACAACTGCTTGTGAACACACACACGTGTTTGAAAAATCCAGTGGTGGTGTTCGCTGTGCAAACATGAACAGCCTTTTAGAAATGGAGATGATAAAAAGCCAAGGAGAGCAGCATTACGGTCTTGTGGTTCAAAAGGGGACTCCCATGTCCCTCTTCCATTTATTCCCTTCCTTACACGGCTGTGACATGTGGGTTTGGAAGGAAAAAAAAAAGAAAGAAAGAAAGGATGGTAGGTTCCACAGGCATGCAGAAGCCTTATTTACCGTGTGTCAGCTGAAGCAGCAAATCGGTGAGGGCTTTACAAGTCAAGCAAGTCAAACGGCAGGTGCTTTTGGTGCCCCTTTTCAGGGAAGAGGAAGTTCGAATGTTGCAGAAGTGACAGTTTCAGCCAAATGCAAGAGAAGGTAGCTGTGTAGTTGGATGTTGGGAGGATCGAGTTGGGTTGGCCAGAAGAGGTGGAGAAAATGAGAACAAAATACAGGTAGTGAGAACTTTCTGGAGTTTTAGTAAGTGAGGTTGTGAATCTTGCCTTCATGGGAAGGCAATGAAGAGACTTATTTGGGGGTCAGTAGAGTGGTAAAAGTGCGGTGAGGAAGAAATACAATTTTGTCAACGGTCTTTGAGATGTATGAACAAAGGAAGCCAGAAAAGAAGAGGGAAGTGAAATGTAAGGTTTTAGCAGCGTAAATAGGAGAGCAGGTGCAATTTTTCCAGTACTGGAAGATTAATTGATCCCTGTTTGTCCAGAGTCAGCAGTGTCAAGGATGGCACAGGTTGCGGCCCTGGTACAGCAGGAGAGGAAGGGTTTAGAGGAAAGCTGTAGAACCAACTTGATAACACAGAGGTCTTTTGGAGTTTTATCAAATGTTTGGGAACATTTTGTTTGTTTTTTCTTAGTTTTCTAGCATTCATTGTGGGTATCAAATGATGAGTCAGAGTTTTCTGTCTAAAAGCATACAGTGGGTCCTCTGCATCTGTTCAGTCAAATGGAAAAAAATCCTTGTCCTGTTCCTAATGGGAAATAATACATTAAAAATTCTCACGTTTTGTTCCGTATTTTTCATAGATGAGGACAGCCCTTGCTGCTTTGGGGTCCTTTTTTATTAAGAAAAGATTATACATACTGGTTGTTAGCTTTTTCAGTTTTGTGCATCTCGGATCACTCCATCTGGTTTTGGTTGTTTATAGCACATTAATTTCTCAAATTTTGTTCTTTATATCCATCCTCAGTTTTTGCTATCTCTTAAGGAGATCCCTAGTGGAGGTATTTCCCTCTCTCGATTGCATGGTAAAGATTGTTGCTGAGAAATTGTGTAATTATTGCTCATCTCTTCTGATCAGTGGGTTGTAACAGGGACAGGGGAAGATAATGCATCTCCTCCTCTGTTCACAAACACTCCGGTTTTGTCCAGTCTTTTGAGTTTTCTCAACAGTTAAGATTTATGTTGTTTCTCGAGAGACTCGCCGTGGCTTAACAAATCCAAGTGTTGTAGTTCTGATGCTGTTCATCACAGATATTCCTCTTGTAATATCATGCTGTTCTTCCTAACTCCATTGTATTTACTTACCTAAATAATGCTCCTTGATAATTGGAGATTATGTCTTTTGAAATATATAAACTGTTTAATCACCACTTTTACCTACCGTTTGCTGAGACTCGTGCTGCATATTGTTACAGAAGGCTGCTATGTTTGTTTAATTTTCTCTTAAATGGGGTCTCTGGGTTTTGATAGTCTTTGCTGATCTGTGAACTCTAGTAACTAGCATTTTCTGGTGAAGCCTCTCCAAAATGAATGTGTCATTCTAGACCCAGTTTTTTGAAAGAATTGAAATAAGCTTTGCTGTATTAACAAGTTGGGATGAGCTTTGTTAGGGAAATCTGTTGTGTAGTTACTTGTTGAGTGTGTCAGAGGTGGGTGTCTATTGCTATTCGGGTAAATTTGTGCTCTCCAAAGCAGATATGGTGACTTTTCCCTGTTCCCAACATATGCATGTAGGTGTGGAGGTGGGGACCAGAAATTTTAGAGTCTTAATATACTTCATGTTACGTAGAAGGTTTCATTCATGACCGTTGTGTAGCTCAACTATGGCTCTATGGATGTTTTCAGAACTGCTGATTTTGGTAAGATGTATTTTGTGTGATATCTTGTGATATCCTCCTAGACTAATATTCCTATTTTCTAAGTGTAAAGTTGCCTGACAACTTTTAAATGAGTAGATAAAAACAAGTTATGAAGGTGAGTAACGTATGGAGGTATGTGTTTGGTTTTTTGCAGCCTAGTGTACAAGCAAAGCTTTTGGTCATTTGCTGCAGAGTTTCACTTTTAGCTTGGACTGAACAGTGTGATAAGTTTTTTATATATATATATATTTATATATATATATTTATATATTTATATATATTCTGGATGATTTCAGAGTGGAACTTTGAAGGACTTAGACTTATCCTAGCACAATTTCTTGTGTGTTGAATGACATAGTTTTAAAGGAAAGGAACAACGGTCATGCAGCCTTTTCTAGCCTTAGAAGTAAGACATCATTATTCTGCAGGTTTTTTTTCTGTAAAGTGGTTGTTGAAAATACTTTAATGTAATTTCAGTACCTATTGCTTTAATATCAATTCTAACTTCAAACTTTTTTGCAGCAAATTATCAAAAATACTGTGTCTTTTAATTCTTCTGTACCTGGGGTGTCTTTGAATTTCGGTTTGATTTCTGCTGTAATAGAAGCTCTCTACCTTTTGTGAAGGCTCTCGTTTCCTTTCTTATGGCATTTCATGAATATCAAGTAATAAAACAAGGAATGCTTCAAGAATTGTAATTCAGAAAAATGTGTTTTTCTGTCTCCACCATCTGGCAGGAAGAACAAATTCTCCTGCCCAGCACCATAAGAGAGGAACTCAATGTAAGAGAGAAACTCAAATTTCCGTTTTCTGTGCCTGATTTTTCCTTTTTTTTTTTTTTTAGATTTTGTTTTGTTTTTACAAAATATTGGTTTATTGAGAGATGTGTTACCCTCAATTGACATATTGACATTTCCAGGAACTGTGGTTATTGTTTTGAGAAATACAATTCTGCACTGACAGATTCCTATCATTATTTGGAGCCGTTGCTGCGGGTCGGTGAGACAAGTCTCATAAATAATGAAAGCGAATCATATCGGGGAGAACAGCGGCGGGCGCAGTGCTGACACCGGGCAATTTTTGCGCGGCCGTGACATCACGCGGCGTTAATGTCACGCAGCCCGGCGAGGAGATTGACTCACGGTATCGGAGCTCCCGTTAGCCGGCGGTAATTAGCCGGTGTCGCTGCTGCCCGGCTCCGTCGGAGTAATCAGCGGCGTGGTGGCTGGCTGGGCGACGGGGCCGGCCCTGGCCGTGCAGGAAGTATCCTGCGGCACGGGATGTTTTTACCCTGTCTCTAGTAACCTAAATTTTCTCTTCGTAGTTTCGGGCTTTATTACTTGACAGCTGTGGGAGAAGTTTCACGCTGGACTACATCTGATTTGCAGTTTTATGGTTAGCAGTTGGCAGCAAAGGTGACAAACTAGAAGCGAACCTCGTTTCGGAGGAGTTAGGTAACGCAAAGGCTCTTCCGTGCAACTGCGGCTTGACCTGGTTTTGGTGCATGTTTTGCAAGTTAGCAGAGAGCTCTAATTAACCTCCTGTTAAAATAAGTTAAATCATTTCATTTACTGAGAGTTAACAAATTTCTCCCTGCTGTTATTTCTGGAAGCAGGTAAGTCTAATATCAAATGCCCTTTGCATGCCAGAAATATGTTTCCATTATTATTTAACCTTATTCTTACAATGATGATGCGCCTGTATGTGCTGTGAAAATGCCAGACTTGAAGAGAGACTAACATACATTGCCATAATTATTTTAATGAGAGAGAATGGAGAAGACACTTCTCTGCCATCTGTCAACAGAAAGCAGTCATATTGCATGTTAGACTTTATTCACTTATAAATTGTTCTTCAGTACTGAATACTGAATTCTCTATTACTACTTCTAGGTCAACAGCATTTATAATCTTCCCTGGTTCTGTGTGAAGTCTACAAATTATTACTCCAAATACACTCATTAATTTTGAGGTCTCGCGTATCTAAAATTGAACCTTGCAGCGCGTTATTTGCTGCCTCACGCATTCCCGCTCCTCCTCTGCAGTGTTGTATGCACAGAGGAGGCATGTGTTGCAAAAGCACGCATGCAACTTTTTTAACGTGAAAATCCCATAATCAATAAATACTGTTGAAAGTGTTGAGGATACTTTGATTTTATTTAATTTATTTCTCACGGGGCTTTTATGTTTAAAAAAGAAAAATCCATATAATGCAGTTTGCCAGCAAGTGGTTGGAAAACCTGAGGGAAAGGAGGATTGGCAGTTTTTATATTTTTCCATACCATTATTCTCTTGACTGTTTTTACTATTACTTTAGTGGCATGGAATTTGTTTTATATCAAATTACTGAAAGTCAGCAGTTTTATCCATGCAGGTAATAGCCTTCTTGATGATGCTATGATCTTGCCAATTTAAGATCCCAGCATATCACGCTAAACTTCTTTAAAATGCGGTTTTTAAAGCCAGTAAGAAGCTCTTCTAAAAAAAATAAAGCTTGCGTAGTTGCAAGGCATTGCTATCTCAATAAACTGGACGTCTTAAGATGTCATTCGGAATACAGCTGGAAATGGCACAAAGTAGTGCTGCGGGAGCGCTGACGGCAGGAACGTGTGGTGTGGTGGGCCTCCAGGACGCGTGAAGGGTGGTAGGCATGTTTCGGCAGAGAAGGCCCCGCTCTGGAGCGAGCTCCTCAGAGCGCGGGGTTTCAGGCATCCTCCACAGTGGCAAAGCACGGCTGATTTGTGCCTGTGTTTGGGTCCTGGAAGATGGGCATCTTGGAGAATGGTTGGTGAGGTTCATCCTTCCTGTTGGTTATCTTGGCGGCTGTCAAGTTACTAAAATAAGTATCAGGAAAAGGCCTGTCATAACACCACCACCGCCGTCCTCCCAAGCATTTCAGAAAGTGTCGTTTCATGCAACAGCTTTCATGCTCCTGCTGCTCCTATTTGGAGTGAGACTGTCGTGCTTGCAGCCTCGCAGTCGGTTCAGTTTGCGTATGGAAGTTTTTGCCGTATTGATACTTTGCTCTGCCTGAAGAACAGTTGATATTTATTTGAACAAAACTACAATATCATTCCATTGCAGTGTGAATCAGAATCAACTTGAACATCTTCCAGCAATTGTGCTGTGTTTTCAGATGGGTGCTGCAGTTTGCAAACCAGGAAATAGTGGAGCTGTTTCTTTCTTTTTTTTTTTTCCTAACGCTGCTTTTTGAACATGAATCTTTCTTACTTTCCGTCTCAGCCACTACAAATCAGACCTTTCATAGACTATGTGATATTAATCTCTGTGGGGTGGACACCTCTATGCAGGTGCTATAGCTCTCGCCCTCCTCCAGTTAATTTGGGTTTTAATCTCACTTCCTTTGATTTATTTACTTATGTCATGTGTAATGTGTCTGGCTCCTTGCCCTGGCTCTGCTTTCCCTCTTGTATCCATCTGATACGTTCTTGCTATTCTGCTGTTGTCTTCACCTCTTACTTTTGTTTTTGGATAAGCTCGTTTGATACTGTGTTCTCTAGTAATGAATTTCCTACAGTTTACTGCTTCTTGTTTTACTTTATTATATAAATTAGTTTTGGTGGATTTTTTTTTTTTTCTGTTGAAACATATGAATCAAAATAATGATGCTTGTGATACAGGAAAATTTGAGTTCCCGGGTGGTGATTCCTTATTTTGTTACGTTTCCCTGGTCGCATCCCAAGCCCTTTTCTCCTCGTCGTCCTGAATGTCCTTTTACATTTGTGCTCGATCCTCCTCCCCTCCACCACGGGCTCTTGTGAAGTTTATTCACTTCAAGAACAGAAGGTTTTGATGGAGGAGAGGGCAAAAGGAGATAAGGTAGTGAGACAGCTTCATAGACTCATTAAAAAGCAAAAGTTGTAGCATCTTTGGCAGAATCAACACTTGGATGGGACATTTTCTACAGACAGTGGCCTGTACAGTTACATTGGGTACAAAGTCACACAGATATATAAACCCATGTGCTATACAGAGTAAAGTGGCCGCTGTTTTTCTGGGGATTAAAAAGAAATTTATTTGGGATACAGACAGGTTGTGACACATTAATCAATTAGTGTTTCTGTTCTGCTATTTCTGAAATGCTCGATAGGGACCCCAGTCAGAAACGGTACCAGGTTGGGTGGGGCACACATCTCCTCGGAGGCTGATAGTCCCTAAAAGGTTCTGCGACCTCTTAAATCAAAGCTTAATGTCAAGTAACTTCATAACTGTCTTTTTAACATGAATTAACCTGCTTTGTAAAACTTAGCATATCTTATATGCAGGAGAACAAGCGACATTGCAGTCACCGTAGGTGAGTTCACTTGAGCATTAACTTCTAAGACAGAGTAGAAGTATGTGAATTCTCCAGCAGCCAAACAAAAGCATCTTGTTACAAAGCACACAAATTTTATGCCAGCTTGTAGGCAAGTACCAAGTGTCTTTGGTTGCTCTAACTGCCTTGAAATGGGCCTGGTGTCTAAATCTAAGCAAATACAGGTTTGGGTTTGAATCTGCAAAGCTGGAGAGAAACGCTAGAATGGTTTACCTAGTCATAGGCAAACCAGATTAGAAACTCTCTCTTGAAAGAAAAAAACAGCAGCCTGTTGGCTGCGTAGAGATGTCTAAAGCTGGTGCGCAGCTTGCTGCTGGAGCTTTTTTTGAAAGATTTAAGCCATTTCCTTGAGTTCTCCCCTAGCCCCTAGAACTGTAAATGTTCTTCTTGTTTGCTGCCGCAGGTCCTGGAGGAGAGGTTGGCACGAGGAAGACCAGGGCTGTGTTTATCAGCTCTACTGGGCCACAACTAGCAGCAGAGATGCAGCATCTCACTGCTGGTTATGTCTTTGGCAGCTGGGCTCTAGGTCCACTCATTTAAGCCTGTGCACATACTTGATGTTCCACAGAGTCACGTTGCAAGGGATCTGGATGCCTAGAAATTTGGTTAGCCGCTGTTCGTAGGTAGAGGCATCAAAGGTACGTTTCTTGATTGCGTCTTCTAAAGCTAAGCTAAAATGGTGCTGCTAAATAAGTATTTTGTAGTGAAAGAACAGCAAGGGGAAGAGTATGGAGTTTGACTAGGGCAGACTGCGTCGTTTGTAAACTGAATCCCCACCCGCAAGAGGCGCCTTCTTTGTATATGAAATGAGTAGGGGCTGGGTGAGCCCCCGGGAACGCCGTCCTGCCTCCTGGGCAGTCTCCTCCTGCGTGCAAACCGTCTTGGGCATCTCTGCACGCCCGGAGGGGCGACAGCGTTGGGTTTTGGCTTACAGTGTGTCAGCGTTAAACTTCAAGTCTTAGGAAGCATGGATGTTTTGGCAGAAGTACCGGTGCGTGCTCTGAAAAAGAGAGAAAATGCAATAGCTGCGGATAACAGCAGCTTTTAGTAGCTGCCCTGTTCCTAAGGGAAATAATCCAGTTTACCACCAAAATACCAAAATGCTTCCATTTCCAAATGGAGCACACTGGTGGAAAAGGAGTTGCCGCATGGTCTCTTAAAAACCTACCAGCAATCTCTCTCTTCTGAGAGAGACGACAATGAGCAAAAATAACTGCTCAGAGGTTTTTGAAAATTACTAAAAGCTTGGTAATAGAGTAAGAAATGAAATCTCTGTCTCACTGAACTTGAGCAGTGCAACAGCGACCTTAAACTTTCAGGAACACTGGTTTGAAATACTTGCGTTCCGATGCTTTCTGCGGGGAAGGACCTTATGTTCCCTGACGGCGCCGCCTCCCCTCGAGCTCCTCGATTTGGGGCAGGGACGCCCAAATGCCTTGGCCCCATCAGTGAGATGGGGCCAGCGGCTGAGCCGCTGCCGGGCGCGATCGGGGTGCAGAGGCACAGCGAGGCGAACGTGCCGCTCGGCTGCATCGCACGGCTGGGGGAAGGGGTGGTCCGGAGCTGCCGTTGTGCTCGAATGAAATATTATGGAGTTCCTGGTGCTACTGATATCCCTAATAAAACAGTGGCATTAATTTGAGGGACATCAGTTAAACAGTTTAAAGTTGTTAGCAACTTACCTTATTTTTTAATCACCATCTAAAAACATCTTAAATCATTTTTCTGTGATGTCAGTGTTATAAAGTCAAGAATGTGCTTAACTGATTTAGTGGTCTGGCGAAGCAGTATGATTTTAATTTTTTTAACCTATCCTAACACTTCTGCTCCACTGGCCTTAGTTAAATTTCTTACAGTGTTTCCTTGCAAAGGAAATAAGATCTCTGTTTATCATCTAGTCAGATGCCTATATCATTATTCAAGCTACACGTCTGAGGTCAAAGATAATACCACATTTTCAGGAGTACAGCAGTGGATGATTCAATACGAACACGTTTTCTTAAAGTAAAAGCAAAGTTTATTTTTTGGAGGGCAAAAATAGGAGAGGATGGCAAAAATTAATCAGATTATTGAAAGCTAACAGCGGAGCTTTTGCTTGGAGCCGAGGTTTATTTCTGTTGCGGGGCTTAAGCAACATGAAAATCTTGCTGTGTCCATCCCTGCTGCTGCTGGCCTGTCTGTCTGTTGGCTCTTTATGGCTTTGGGGGAGACAAACCTAGAGTAAAGCCATGCAATACTTTTTTCTGTTGGTGCTCTGTAGTTTAATATTTCAAATACGGGTACTTCCCTGGTTATTTTTCAGTAGTCTTTGGTCCCTTTTCCTGCTCCATGGTTCACTTGAATCAAGTTTGGTATTTAAGTAATGCTTTTGCCCAGTTTCATTGAATAGGTTTTAAAGTGTAACACCCAACTGTTAGAAATATTAGCATCTTTTCCTTCCACACTTTGTCAAATAAAATGTCTCATTACCATGCAAATAGAAATAGTTCCTGTTTTCCAGGCAGGCAAAATGTTGCTGTACAGATTACAACTTCTTGAACCATAACATAACACTAAACATTAAATCCATAACAAATACTATTTATATTATCTACGAGAAACTATTGTCTGTAAGGGAGCAGGAAATGTCAGTCTGAGTCCTGAAATTTTAGCAACTTAATTCAGATTTCAGCGCAGCAGTACGTACGCCTGATAGTATAAATGTGCTGCAGTTAACAGCTCACGATCCATAATCTTAATTGATGTCTAACCATGAAGTTGTGACTGAAGTTTTATTTTGTCGAAGACACCAACTCTGTCTTACAACGGTGACATTTAGAAAAATCTTGTCTGACTGGAGTGACGGGACATTGGCGTGATGACTGCTCTTCAGCTAGGCTTTGTCTCCGTGATTTTCCACTATTAAAAGCATTTATTTTGTGGGTTCTGTTTAAAATTTGGGCCTCAGGATCGTCAGAGGGAGTTCCTGTTTGAAGACCCGTTGGATCAAATGTTCGTGGGCTTTTAACGTGACCTGAACCACACGCAGAGTAATTTCTAGGCAGTTGGTAAGGAAGTTGGATGCTTTTTTTTTCTTTTTAAATAACTTGTCTAAGATATCTTTGAGGTTTGTACTGCAAATTTTCTTATAGGTGGACTGTTCCTTTTCAAAGCATCCCACCTCTACTTCTGTTTTAACTCATTCTCGTTATGAGGGTAGTTTATCCAATTACAGTGTGCCCAGTGACCGCTTTAGAAAAGGCGAGGTGGAATTTCAGGTAAGCAGCATGTCCTCCACACACAATGTCAGTTTTATGTATAACGAAGAGAATACCTGATTAAATGTTCAAAAATCTGCCGTAAAAGGGGAATTGTTAGAAAATCAATTAAGAGTTGCTCTGAATCTTTTGTCCCACGCTGCGGAATGAAGGTTTTGGTCCTATCACGTGGGTGATTACTGTTTGCATAAAATCAAATGTTATTTAAATGATTTTCACAATATTTCCAATGTTTTAAATTGTTAGTGTAGTTTTGAGGTGTATTATACAGTTTCATTTCGGATCTGACGTCTCTGCTAAGCTGGACTAAAATAACAGAAGAAATTGGAGAAAGGATGATTTTTTTTCAGCTGTAAATATGTTGTGACAAAAGAAAAAATATTTGTATTTTTGTAGAATCCTCTCTGTAACAAAGTCACAGTTTGAAGTTCTGGATTTGATAACTGTAGGTATTAATATGGGTTAAGAAGTCAGAATTTGTAGTGAGAGCCTTGTCCTCTGGAATCCCCAGTGCCAGAATATTTTTCTGGGAAGCAAAATTGCCTTTTTCATGAAAGAGTCAGAGTGTCACCAACTATGGATGAGTGCTATCAATTGTCTCATGAGACTATTTCATGGAATTTTTATTCTTGCCTCCAAACTGTGGCACAGTTCCCTCTTCACCTCTCAAATTGAATGAAATAAGCAGCTTTCTGTCTTAACATTTCAAAATCCTCCAATACTTCCAGTCCCTCATTGTCAGACACACTTGGGCATTTTCTCCTTTTTATTGACAAAAAATAACTAGAGGCATTATCCTTCAGTATGAGGCTTGTTGACTAAATATTCAACACAAATTTCTGCTGTTATTGCTGGCTGAGGTACAGCTAAGGGACCTTCTCCCCTTGCTGTCTCCCCAGAATGCGTAAATATATCTTAGCTTTCAGTAGCCAATGGTTCTCCACAGGGTTCTGTTGAAACCAAATGACCATTCCTTTGAGTTTGATTTTTACCTCCATTTTTAGATGCAGAATTCCCCGTAAACGCTCTGGTTGACGGCTCAGCCCGTCTGTACGTCTGACGTGAGAAGTGACTTTCACTTAATTCCGCGGTTGTATGAATAACGGTAACATCATTCGCACAACCTCAGTTTGCATCATCTGCAATTTGCTGTCAAGTCTTGTTTTTTTTTTTTTTTTTTTTTTTAACTTCAGCTGTTTAAGACATCAGGCCCAGCACGAGATGCAGCAGAGAATCAGCAGAGATTTATTTGCTCCGACAAATTAGATGTTTTCAGGTACATAACTGACACTACAGAAGTGCCTTGCACCAGACAAAAAGTTTGTTTTCGACGTCAAGTGGCCGCATTCTTGAGCGTGCAGCTGAGTCCCCCCAGCTTTGTGGGGTCGAAGCTGTTCTTCGGCATTGAATTAAAGCTCTGCTTTCCCAGGAGAACACAAAACTCTCCCACCGCTTGGATCTTTAAGCCACATCTGTTGACCACTAATGACCCTTACCTCTCTGCGGCCAGAACTGGTTTAGTGGCAGAGATTATTCAAATCTATAAAAAAGATTTATTTCATATAAAATCCAGTAATATTAATGTCTTCCTGTAATTCAACTTTGATATTTATTTTGATTAAAACGATTGCTTAAGTACTAATAAGATGCAAAAAACTCCTAAACTCCTTTCCAAGCCAGAAACTCCCTGTCGAATTGTCGGAAAATATTTCCTCCCACAAGTGTGCACTTAACTCTGACCTCCTGAGTGCAAGAACCTCTCTGAAGGTGAAAGGAGGAAGTTTCCAAGCTCAGGGTCTATCAGAAAATGAGTTACTGATGCCTCCTCCTTAAATAAGAGGCGGGCTCTGTAGCACACCTTCTTCAACACTGGGGTGGTATCAGCTGAAGGGCCGTTCCCCAGCCACCCTGGTGCACAGTGCACGTCCCCGACCTCTAATGCCACAAGCCTCTGATGAGCAGTGGTGCTTCGCTCGCGTGCAGCTCAGTACGAACTGTGATCCATGTCCCGTAGCCTCCTGGGCTGATCAGAAATAAGTTTCTGATTAGCATTGCTGGGCAAAAATATCCTTTCAGACCTCCCTGGTCCCTGCAATAATCTCAGCTAAAGATTGGAAGATAAGGTGACGTTGGAACTTGATGGCAATAATAATAATAATAATTTTTAAAAGTATAAATAAGGTTGGGGGGGGGGGTTGGTTTTTTTTTCTCCCTCAGTATGTACCTGTGGGAGGAATGGGGAATGCTCGCTTGCAGTGGGAAACCCAGCTTTCAAGAGCAGGAAATGGTGTTCTCTTTCCAGTTTTGCTATGGCCGTGCACAGATGCAAAATTGGAAGGCTCTACATCCGGTGCTGCTGTCATCCCAAATTACAAATGTGGTGGCGCGCCTAGTCTTAAAAATGAAGGAACCAAGTGATTTCTTAAACAGCTGGAAGAAACTTGTCTGTAGGTGCAATTGTGTACGGACAGCTGACTGAAGTAAATGTCTCTGATTACACACTCCTGCAAACTAAACTCTGAAGTGTAAACCCTGGCGCGCTCTTGAATATAATAGTGTGAAAAACACTGTTCTGAGGAGGTAGAAATGGGTACGCTGTGGCCAATTCCCCCGTGAGCCGCAGAGGCAGCGCGAGCAGGGGCAGCGTAACTGGAAGCGGAGAGGCCACGCGCCCCGGGCCGCTGCTTCACAAGCTGCTCCCAGCCCCGGCGCTGCTATTCGCAGAAAAAATTACTGTTAAAAAAACACTTCGTAAAGTCGTAATAAATCCACCAGACTGAGTGTCTCTTGCTTGGTATGCTGGAGGGAGGCCGGGCGTTAAATCAAAGCGGCAGGATCCTGCGATTTGCTCCGTTTTGAGGAAGGGCGAGACTCAACGCCCCGGTCCCTTTGTGAACCTGTCGGTGATTCTTGCCTCTCCCTGGCTATCGGATAATTTTATCCATTTTGGTTTGCAGATGTCTTCTTAGGCAACTTTCAGTACTTGTAAAGCAATTGCAGTGTTTTCCGACTCTTCTCAGTTCATCGGCAGTGTGTGTTTTCCAGTGTAAAGCAAGAAATTCTGGCTTTAAAATGAGGAACGAAGGTCTGTGCATGTCCGCAGGCCCCCTCTGCCTTTGGGCGGATGGCAGGTTCGTTTGCACCGGTAACCTGCTTGCCTGTCACCTCTGTTTATGGCGCTGTTTTCTCCTCGGTAGTCCGTAGACGAGGTATCCAAATGGGATTCAGTGTCTCTGTCCTGTTGAATGAGCAGATCCTAAAACCTTAATGTTGTATTTCCAATTCTTGTGATAATTTTTTTTGCTGTGACTGTCTGTTTTAGGGAGAAATTTTGTATTTTTTAGACTTTCTCGGGTGATTTAACTTGCAGGTCAGGTTTATCATGCAGATTCAGATATTGCCTCTGAGTTTTTGGAGTGTTCTCAAACATGCGGAGGCTGCTTGAAGTACCTGCAGAGGCCTGATTTTTGTCAGATCCTCCAATCAAACTTTTCTTGGCGGGTGAAAATGGTAGCAATGAGACAACCTGAATAAGAGGTCCCACCTCTAAGGAAGGACAAACGCAGGTCAGTTATTTCTGTACAGGGGAGTTGTCCGGGATCTGGTTGACCTTACAGGTGAGGCGTGCTGCCATTGGCCTCCACAAGCAGTGTCCCCTCTCTCCAGCCACCACGGAGGTGCCCAGAAGACGTCTCATGTGAGGTTACGATTAAGCAGGAAATATTTCGGAGAGGTGTATCTTAATTGTCTCCTAAGAGTAGTCCTTAAGGCAGTCTCCCCAAACCATCTGTTTAGACTCTTTATATTCTTACAACCTCAAACCTTTAAAGGGCAGAGAGTGGCTGCCTGAAGCCAGCCGTCCTGCTGCGTGCCATGAGCTGCCGAGCTGTTAAATGCTTCATTGCTCTTGAATATGTGTCCTCTGCTTCCCTCAAGTAAAGTCCCTGAGATTTTACTCTCTGGCACTTTTAATTCTCTTCTCGTTTATTACCAAATAAGAGGCTTTACATCATCAATTTGCCTTTATTTGTTATGTTCTTAAGACTTCAAGGTAAAGAATGCCACTAAGATGAAGTCTTCACATCAAGACATGTTGGCATGTGGCAATTTTAACTAGTCAGGCACCTGTTTGGGCACAAATGCAGCAAAACGGAGCATACAACAAACTGAAAGTTTTGTAACGTGAGGACGGGGCAAGAGTCTCTTCTGTTTTTTTATTCTGCCTGATATATTGGTATTGAGGCATGATACAGAGGTGTAAGATAAAACAAGCATGAGTGATTATGGAAATGAGGGACTATGGTCCTTAAGAAGGAACAGGGAGATCTGCAAATAAAGGCAGTGCCCTTCAAGAAAAACTTAACCTCAGGTTGGTAGCTGAGTTCCTACAGGAGAGAGGTTGAAGAGAAAGCTGTTAAGATCCCGTCATCCTAATCAATGGGAAGATCAGGTTTCAACGCAAAGGAAAGGTAGAAGTTCAGTGAAAGGCTTGCGTGGTTAAGTCATGGTCTGGCCATTCAAAGACCTTAAATACAAGAAAGAAGAGTAAACAAGGGCCAGCTCACTTTGAAAGAAGAAGAATACAGAAGAGCAGTGCAGACGTACAAGGACAAAATAAAAAAGTAAGGCACAAAATAAAGTGGAACTAGCAAGAGACAGAGGAATCGATTGATAAGTACATTAGTAATAAGAGGAAGACTGAGTAAAGTGTTTGGCCTGCTACTTGAGGGAAGCAGGGAGCTATTAACAAATGAGACTGAAGTGTTCAATGACTTTTTGCATTTGTTTTCAATTAAAAAAAAATCAAAAGTGAGCAGATGGTTAGCACAATTAATACTAGCAAAAAGGGATAAGATCTCAGTGTAGGAAATCTAGTGGTAAAGTCCTGCATGTTTTAAAAGGCCTGATGATTTTAATCTGAGGATACTTAAGGGACTGGCTAAAGCATTTGTAGACACGCTGGTAGTTATTTTTGAAAATTCATGGAGGATTGGTGAGGCTCTCAGATCAAAAAGGAAGCATATAGTGTCTACTTTTAGAAGAGGGGCTTGGAGAGAGGATAAAATTAATCTGGGAAGTAATCAGAGTTCAGTTTCCTTAGATTTGCTTTTTCTTTTTTTTTTAATGTATTGTTGACACTTGGATGGTAACAAGAAAGGGTGCAGCAACCAACATGTATCTGTCAAATACTGGTTGTAGCTATTTACTTTCTGCACATCAGACTTTAAATAAACAAGAAGAGGCAGATGTGTTTTGATTTGAGTAAGGTTTTTGATGCTTTCAGCTGGCTTTCTTGGAGTAGACTAGAGAGAGTAGTCTTGGAGTAGTCTTAAGGAGAGAACTAGTTACTAAATATGCAGGTGGCACCAAGCTGGGAGGGAATGCATACTTAAGAGAAGGCAGAACCAGTATTTCACATAATTCTGGCAGTTCCACAAAACAATCTTAAGTAAAGATTATTAAGATTGTCAAAAACTAGGTAAAGTGCTTTATCAAGGACGTCTGAAAAGTTAAACAGTGGTCAGGGATGTCCTGCTCTTAATAAAACAATGTCCAGTACCTGGAGACATACAGAGAAATATGCTCAACTGAATCAAATTGGAATTAGATCAATAACAGTTTGGATTAAAGCCATGATACTGTATGTGAGGGGGAACATCATATAAGTGTACAGAGGGCTTCTTCAAATGGCAAAATAATCAGTTCTTTAGATGTCTCTGCTGAAGAGGACAGTAAGAAAGAGATTTCAATTGCAACAAGAAAGTTCCTGACTAGATATCACAAAAACTTTGCTGAAGCACTGAAACAAATTGCCCGAGAAGAATGTAAAGGCTTCCCGAGGGAGGGCTATGGGACGTTGAACAGATCTGTCAGGAGAGGCATAAATGCATTTGATCCTGAATCGGGATGAGGGCTTAGACAGATTTTGCAGAGTAATATTTTTCTCTAATACTGTGTTTTTGTGTATTTATTTGGTTGGTTTAGCTTCTTCATTGTAGTTGGACTTGCTCTGATCATTTTGGTTTTTATCATTGATATAGCATTTATTACAATGCACCTTTATAAAGGTGTGTTTAAAAAAAGAGAGAAAGAAATTGATTTATTAGATTACGCTGCTGGCAATTACGTAGCACATACAAATTAGGGAACATTTCTTGGGGCGTAGATAATGTGTTATCTTAAAGCGTCTGGTGGTTAGAATCATACGGAGTTCTACTTAAAATTAGAAACACGTATTTTATGATGTGATCTTTTATGGTAGATTACCATGTACATGACCGTATAACTAGTTTACTTCCTGATGTTACTATGCACAAATACCAGTAGTACATGATACTACCATAAAGTAAAGTGGATAGAAAATGTGTGTTCGAGGTAGAATTATTGAGCCTATCATAAATAAATATGGTGCCTTTCTTTATCATCAGTATTAAAAGCCTTATGACTTCTTTATTGTCTCAGGAAGAATTTGACATTTAAAGCTTTTAACAGGCTTAGCTGTGTCTTCGGTTTGTATGAAGATGTTCAACCACTTCAGTAATATTTGTTTACAGTCACAGGTGGGGTGCCATACCTGCAAAGTCTTGAGTTGGCTCAACGATTTGAGAGAAATGTTCCAAATAAATACTACTCACCCTTGCTTAAGAAAACATTACATGAAAATTCTAAATGCAAAATTCAGGATTTCACTGGAAAAGCATTAGAAATAAATACAGAATAAAAATAACCTTCATGTAGAGAGCCAGTAAAGACAACTTGAACTCAGGCTAACGCATACTTTTAGCGGTTAGATTCAGGTGTTTTCTGAGCCGTCTTTTTTGCTTGTTGAACTAATCAGGAAACTGTCTGTTAGGGTAATTAGATTATGTATTTTAAAATGAAATGGGCGGTTTAGGTGGTAGGCTGTATTGGTTCTTACGAAGCCGGTGGCTTTTTCCTCCGCCTGTGTGGCGGGAGCAGCAGCGGAGAGCGGCACGGCAGGGCGCTGAGCGAGGGCTGCGCGGCCGTCGCGGGGGCCGCTGGCTCCCTCGTGTTCTTCGGGACCTTTTGGGTCAGTGTATGCCTTTCGTATATGACAGCGAGACCCTGGGTTTGCATTTTCTTTTGCTGAAAATTGAACCGTATAATTTCTGCCCTCGCTGTAAATTTAGGATTATGCTCTGAGAAGACCTAATACTTCTGCTATAAACTAATTCCTGTGCATAGAACAGCATGCTGGTTTAAAACTACTTTTCCTTCTATTTTTCCTTCCTTAGGAAGGAAAATAGTCAGCATTGTTTACCAAAACTAGGGCCCATCTAGAGTCTTTTCGTGAGAAGTACGTTCAAAAGGCTGAAGGGAAGAAGAGATGAAAGAAAGGCTACCCAAATGCGTCTCTGGCTTCCTTCACCAGAAGACCACCTCCAAAGGCAAAGGTCCAGCTCACCCGCACAAGCAGCCGGTGATGATGATCTGAAACAGGGGCAGATTTTGCATTAGGCTGGCACTTAGGGTAAGCAGTGCCGTGCAGCAGCATCCGCCAAAACTCTGTAACCGCAGGATGTCCATCACGCGCTGCCTCCAGCAAGGGCTGCAGAAGGATCTCCGAGCATTGGGTGTCTGATTCGGAAAACAGCAGCTGAAGTTTGATGTTTATAATGCAGAGGAGGACACAAGGAGGAGGGAAGCCAATCCTAGCTGTCAGTGCATGTTCCCCCCAGTGAGGTATAACCTATGTTAATTTTTCTGATGCTTTCTGCCTTGCATTTGTTGGCTTGTGAGTGTTGCCTTCTGTAACGTAGTCGGCGCTCCTAATTTATTACCACGCCCAGCAGGGCTTCAGCTGCATATTTAATTGACATAGATTTTATTATAATGTATTCTGTAAAAGCATAAAAAGCACTGAACAAAAAACTAAACCCTAACAACCCTACCGGTCTTAATCTCGTGCATGCATATATTCAAAATTCCAGAACGATGCGGCAGCCAACTTCCCCTGAATACCTGCCCTGCTGATTGCACGTAGTGCAAGCTGCTCTCCAGCGGCTTCCAGGTTTTATCGGCCCGATTGTCCATGGGAGAGATCTGTAGTTCTCTCAAAAGCATTCCCTCCCACCCGCTTCCCCCTACCAAAGTAAAAAGAACCAAAAAAGCCAAAATGACTCCATGTTTGCTTAACAGAGCTGCTTTACCAAAAAAAAAAAAAAAAAAAAAAAAAAAAAAAAAAAAACTAACTTGATTGATAGAAACATTTTTTAATTCATTTTGCTCCTGATACTAAATACTTTGTTTTTCCTTTCTACTCTCCTTATTCTTAGGCCGTATTTTCTATTTGTTTTGCGCCTTGAATCTTGTAGAAGCTTGCTACATTTTGCTTGAATGACTTAAAAAATATATATTTTTTTTAATGTCACCTTTGACCTTTGCAGTAGGATATCTTTGATCACTTGCTTGTTTTCCTTAGTTTTTCTTGTTCGGTTGCCAAAGTTGATCAGAACATTATATCATAACTGGATTAAGCTTTGGGAAAGCTTTTGTTTTAAAAATTTGGAGCGGTTGTACTGAAGGCTGGAGCCGTGGCTCTTCTTAGGGAAAGTAAATATTACCAGATATTTATCTTGGGAATTGAATTAATTTTGGAGTCAGTGGTTTTCTTGCTTTCTATTAAAACGAGATCCAGTACCATTCATTATGGCACTTCATATTCAGCTGGACGAGTCCAC